>NW_012108808.1:2966380-2968475 GCF_000951045.1 Mandrillus leucophaeus | reverse complement strand
AAAAATAAAATTACCAGTAATACCAAAATATACATCAAAAAAGAATATTTTGTTTTAATGTCTCTTAAAAGCCAAAAATTAGGCCGGGCATGGGGGCTCACACCTGTAATCCCAGCATTTTTGGAGGCTGAGACAGGCAGATCACCTGAAGTTGGGAGTTCGAGACCAGCCTGACCAATGTGGAGAAATCCTGTTTCAACAAAAAATACAAAATTAGCGGGGCATGGTGGTGCATGCCTGTAATCCCATCTACTTAGGAGACTGAGTCAGGAGAATCACTTGAACCCAGGAGGTGTAGGTTACGGTGAGCCAAGATTGCGACATTGCACTCCAGCCTGGGCAACAAGAGTAAAACTTCATTTCAAAAAAAAAAAGGCCAAAAATGATATCACATGCCCAGAGATCAAATCACAGGACTATAGAATACTTTCCTCTGCCCACACCTCACCACTTCATTTCTAAAGGCCTTGGTATGGTTTGACTGTGTCCCCACCCAAATCTCAACTTGAATTGCATCTCCCAGAATTGCCACGTGTTGCAGGAGGGACCCAGGGAGAGGTAATTGAATCATGGGGCCTGGTCTTTCCCATGCTATTGTTGTGATAGTGAATAAGTCTCAAGAGAGTCGGTGGGTTTAAAAGGGTTTTCCACTTTTGCTTTTCTCTCATTTTCTCTTGCCATAGACAGGTAAGAAGTGCCTTTTGCATCCTACCATGAATCTGAGGCCTTCCAGCCATGTGGAACTGTTAAGTCCAATTAAACATCTTCTTATTCCCATTCTTGGGTATGTCTTTATCAGCAGCATGAAAACAAACTATACAGGCCTATTTTCTGCACCTTATTTTACCCAGTACATTATGTCTACTTTTCATGCAAAAATTACAAAGAGAGAAAAAACATAGTGTGAAGAGACTGAACAAGCATTAGAATATTCAGATAAAGCAGGCATGTTCAATTTAATGACCAGGAATTTAAATCAACTATGAATAGTATGCTGGGGGATTTAATGGATAAAATGACAACATACAGAAAAGAAGAATATAAACAAAGAGATGGAAATTCTAAGAAAGAATAAAAAAGAAATGCTAGATATCAAAAACACTATAAAAATAAACATTGCCTTTGATGGGCTCATTAGTAGAGTGGACATGCTTAAGAAAGAATATCTGACTTCAGGATATGACAAGAGAAACTTCCAAAACTAAAAGGCACAGGGAAAAAAAAAAAAAAACACTGAATAAATAAAACCAGATTATCTATGAACTGTGGTACAACTACAAAAGCTATAACCTGTGCAAAATGGGAGAGATATTTGAAGCAGTAATGACTGAAGATTTTCTTAAATTAATGCCAAACAACAAACAACAAATCCAGGAGCTCAGAGAGTATAAGTCAGCATAAATGATAAGAACAAAACTGAAAAAACCTATACCTAGGTATATCATATTAAAACTTCAGAAAGGTAATGACAAATAAAAAATATGGAAAGAAGACAGAGAAAAGAAACATCTTGTGTACAGCAGAGTTAAGGTAAGATTATATTTGACCTATCAGAAACCATGCCAGTAAGAAGAGAGTGGCGTTAAATAATTTAATCTTTAAGATAGAGACACCACCAATCTAAAATTCTGTACCCAGCAAAATTATCCTTCAAAAGCAAAGGAAAAATAAAGACTTCGTTGAACAAAAATTTTTAAAAAAACAGAGTTTGTTGGCAGTAGACTTGCTTTAGAAAAATGTTAAAAGAAGTTCTTTGATAGAGGTGGAAGGCTTTGTGTTAAGTGAAATAAGCCATGCAGAGAAAGGCAAATAAAAAAGTTGAACTCATGGAAGTAGTGAGTAGAATGGTGGTTCCCACAGACTGGAGAAGGAGGAGGAAATGAAGAGATATTTTCCAGGGGGAAAAAGTTTTAGTTAGACAGGAGAAACTGGTTTTTGAGAACTATTGCACAGTAAGGTTGACTATGGTTAATAATAATGTATTATATATTTCAAAATAGCTAAAAGTAAATTTCAAATATCTCACCACAAAAAAAGGATGGGTAAGAGAGATGATGGATAACTAGCTGATTTAATCATTCCACACTGTTTATGT
>NW_012108808.1:2962985-2964570 GCF_000951045.1 Mandrillus leucophaeus | reverse complement strand
CCTCAATAGTTTAGTAGAGATCTCAGGAGGGACAGAGACATGTAAGTATATGACAATTTTTAATGTCCTGACACGTGAAGGAAATAGTGTCTTTTCTGAATGATTGTCTTTGGAATCATAGAAACCTTCATTTACGTGTTGTATATGCTATTTGCAGGTTTATTATCTTAGAAAAATATACTTAAGTTCTCAATCTTTTCTCGTTGGTTAAGTGAAGGTGTATGAATTAGACAAAGAATATTGCCCCAAGGTTTGCTATGTAATCAATACTCCATGTAGGCAAATCGTAGCCAGGATTTCTGCCTGAAGGCAAAATAATATCCTGAGGATACTTTCCTCTTCTGAAGGTCTTTTATATGACCTTCTAATGAGTTGTTCCTATTCTGCTTTCGAAGGCTGGGTGAATCATAAGTTCACCTCCCACAACACACAGTCCCCCTACGCCCCATCAAGAGAAAATAATTCGTAGTTACCCATGAGCATAGAACTTCTCCTCTATCATAGTGGAATAACTTTTATAGATAGAAGTCATTTTCTTCCTTATACGTGGAAAATTTTCCAAATGTTTATAATGAATATACATTGTTCGCATAATTGAAAAAATATTATTCTATAAGAATACATATATATTTTCCACTCATTTTGAATCTTAATTACTAGTACAATACTAGATTTGTAGACTTTATTTTTTAACAAACATTAGATTAAAATACAGAAAAAATAATGTATTTTGTCTCCTAGTCTGTGTATTGAAATATACCTATAGAAGTGTTCAAATTTATAGAATATTTGTTGTCTGTTCTTTGTCTTTATGATACTGAATGATAGATCCTTATAATTTTGAGGTATTTTTGAATCTGGTAAGAAGCCATACACAAAAATTAATTCACATCTCAATATAAACTTAGTATTAAAAATCCAGTTGTAAAATTAATTGCTTTTTCAGGATTTGGAAGAAATCAAAGTGTTCCTAAAAGCAACTTAAATAAAATTTACTTCTGTTTGATTCATTCCTTATTTTTATTAGGAAAAATACATTTTTGTGAAAATATTTTATCCACATTTACCATATATTTTGCTTTTATTTCAGAGACTTGTTTTTAAGCATCAGGCATTAGTGAGTGATAAGTAAATTATTAGACTGAAGTATATAATACTAGATTCTTTGGGGAAATTAAAATTTTAATTTAAGGTTTTCTTACCATTTTCAAAAATAAAATTACCAGTAATACCAAAATATACATCAAAAAAGAATATTTTGTTTTAATGTCTCTTAAAAGCCAAAAATTAGGCCGGGCATGGGGACTCACACCTGTAATCCCAGCATTTTTGGAGGCCGAGACAGGCAGATCACCTGAGGTTGGGAGTTCGAGACCAGCCTGACCAATGTGGAGAAATCCTGTCTCAACAAAAAATACAAAATTAGCGGGGCATGGTGGTGCATGCCTGTAATCCCATCTACTTGGGAGACTGAGTCGGGAGAATCACTCGAACCCAGGAGGTGTAGGTTACGGTGAGCCAAGATTGCGCCATTGCACTCCAGCCTGGGCAACAAGAGTAAAACTTCATCTCAAAAAAAAAAAAA
>NW_012108808.1:2959803-2961008 GCF_000951045.1 Mandrillus leucophaeus | reverse complement strand
GTAATATATTTATATGTATATAAATAACTTAGTGAAATATATGACAATCATGATACAAGGGATGTGGGAAAAGTAATTAGAATTTTTTTCTAATATAAATTTATTTTACTACCCATGAAGCCATAGAGCATTGTTTGAAAGTAGACTTGGGTTAGTTGCAAATATATACTGCAAACTCTAGGGATACCATGTAAAAGGAAGTGTAATTGTTATGCTTAGAAAGGAGAAAAAATACAATCATATAAAATTCTCAATTAAGATCACAAAAGGCAGACAAATTGTGCAAAAAATGTAAACAAAGAGCAGTGACATCAAATAGAAAACTAACAAATATGGTAGATAATAATCAAACTATATCAATAATCATTTTAAACATTAATGACCTGAATATACCACTTAGGGATTGTCTGAATGGATCAAAACGGCAGGACTCAACTGTGTGTTGAGTAGAAGCAATTCACTTTAAATATAAAGCTACATATACATTAAAAGGAAAGGGATGGAGATAGATATATTCATATGTATATGTGCCTGAAAAGAGAGTGTCAAAATACATGAGGTAAAACAGATAGAGGTGCATGATAAATAGAAAAATTCATTATTATAGTTGGAGACGTTAACACTCCTCTATCAGAAATGCACAGAGCCAGCAAACAGAAAATCGGTGAGAATACAGTTGAGCTCATCATTCAGCTGGATATAACTGACAACTACTTTATCCAACAATAGCAGATTATAATTTTTTTTCAAGCTCGCACATAACATTCACCAAAATAGAGCACATTTTGGGCCATGAAACAGACTTTAACAAATTTAAAAGTATAAAAATCATATAATATCTGCTCTTAGACCACAGTGGAATTAAGTTAAAAATTAATAACTGAAAGAGAGCTGGAAAATCCCTCCAAATACTTGAGGATTAAACAACAGACTTCTAAATAACACATAGGTTAAAGAAGAAATTTCAGGAACAATTTTTAAATATTTTGAAATAATGAAAATACAAGATCAAAATGTGTGGATGCAGTAAAAGAATATACTACAAAAGAAAAAAGATCTGAAAATCAACAATCTGAGCTTGCACATTAGAAAACTTGAGAAAGAAGAGAAAGTAAATTCAAAGTCAGCAAAAGAAGAGAAATAAAAAAAAATACAGCATAAATAAGTGAAAATGAAACAAGGAAATAAATAGAGCAAATCAAGAA
>NW_012108808.1:2949725-2957633 GCF_000951045.1 Mandrillus leucophaeus | reverse complement strand
TCTGAGGCCATCATTACTTTTGTACCAAAAGTGGACAAGTATATTATAAGAAAAAAGAACTATGCCCTAACATCTTCCATAAATATAGTTGCAGAAATTTTTAACAAAATATTAGTAAGATGAATCCAACAATGTATAAATGTCTTTATGGCATTGCAAATTAAAACAACAGTGAGTTACTACTACAACCCTATTAGCATGGCCAAAATTTAAAACAATGATAACTCCAAATTCTAGTGAGGATGTGGAGCAATAGAAACTTATTTATTGCCCGTGGGAATGGAAATTGGTACAACCACTTTATAAGACACTTTGGCAATTACTTACAAAACTAAACGTACACTTACAATATGATCCAGAAATTATACTCTTAGATATTTACCCAAATTAATAAGTGAAAACTGTACCCACACACAAAAAATAGCTACACATAGATATTTATAGTAGCATTCATTATAATTGTTAATACTTAAAGGCAACCAAGTTATCCTTTCGTAGGTGAACAGATAAATAAACTAGTATACCCAGACAACTGAATATTATTTAGTGCTGAAAAGAAATGAGCTATCAAGACATGAAAAGACTTGGAGGAAACTATAATTCATATTACTAAGTGAAAAAAGCCATTGTGCAAAAGCTACATACTGTTTGCTTCCCAATATGACATCCAGGAAAAAGCAAAACAATGGAGACTGTGCAAGTATCAGCGGTTGCCAGGAGTTAGCAGGGAAAGAAGGATGAGTAGGCAGAATACGGATTATATTTTGGACATTGAAGCTATCTTGTATGTTACCACCATGATGCATACATGTCATTATACATTTTCAAAACCCATATAATGTGCAACACCAAAAGTGAACCCTAATGAAAATTCTGATCTTTGGATGATGATGTGTCAATGAATTTTCATTGACTGCAACAAATATACCACTGTGCATGACATCTTGATAGTGAAGGAGCTTGTGCATGTGTAGGGAGAGGGGATACCCAGAAACTCTTAGTATTTTCCACTCAATGTTGTTGTAACACTAGAGTCACTCTTAAAAAATAAAGCTTACTAATTAAAAAATTAAACAACTACCATCTTTTAAAAGGAAAGCAAAGTGCAGTTACCCCCATTAAGTAATATCCTTTCCATATATGAGAGCCATAATGATTGCTTCAAAAGGAATTAATAAGTTACAAACACTATTTTTTGGGGGCGAGGGACAGAGTCTTGCTCTGTCACCCATGCTGGAGTGCAGTGGCACCATCTAGGCTCACTGCAACCTTTGGCTCCTGGGTTCAAGCAATTCTCCTGCCTCAGCCTCCCGAGTAGCTGGGATTACAGGCACCCACCACCAAGCCTGGCTAAAATTGGTATTTTTAGTAGACATGGGGTTTCACCATGTTGGCTAGACTGGTCTCAAACTCCTGACCTCAGGCGATCCACCCACCTCAGCCTCCCGAAGTGCTGGGATTACAGGCGTGAGCCACCACGCCTGGCCTTACAAACACTATTGAGACATCAATATTTCTACTCAAAGAGTGAAAGTTCCCGTTGCCAGAACTCACATTTTAAACATTTCCCTGAGCATCAGGAGATATAGCAACAGTAGGATTTGTGTTTGGCTTTTCTTCCAGTATTTGTAGTGACACAAACAACTAAAATCACAGCATGTCCCTATGATTAATGTGAAGTTCTTCACTTCCTGGATCTAAATGTATTTTGCGCCCTTAATATAGATTTCAAAGTTACTTTAAAAATTACTTATGAAGTTATTTGACTTCATAAGTAATAGGCTACAACCAGTGCTTTACTCTGCTTATGAATCAGGTGAAGATTTTACAGACTCTGGTGTTGAGCCTGAGATTCTGAATTTCCAAAAAGCTGGTGCCACCAATAGGTGGACTGTATTTCTAAAGTAAGTAGCTTAACCAAGTTTTTAAAAGTGTGGTCTAAGAATAGCCTACATTAGAAATGCCTGGAGTAGCCATTAAAGTTTACATTCCAGAGTCTAAGACCTATTGAGTTATAAAAGAATCTGCATTTTAAACAAGTGCCTATGTGATCGTCATGTACATATATATCTGAAACCCCAACAATGTTTAAATAACTTGAATCTGCACTGATCTTTAGTCTCCCCAAACTCCTATAGATTCAGTTTTTCACTTTTTTTCCAACTTATATATTAAACTGCCACTTTGAAATAACTTTGCCAAAAATCAGCTATTATAAAATCACTTAAACTTTAAAAGACTCATAAAGTCAGACAGAGTGTGGGTTTAAACTATGTTTATATATTATTTGATTTATGGTGCTATTTAATTTTTCTGTCAGTTCATGAATTTTAAATGCAAAGAGAGGGAATATCTTTGCTATTGCTGCAGGCAATATTTTGATTTGCAACACTGGTATCTAAACCTGATGAGAACTATTGTGTATCTTTACTGTGGCTTGTTTCTTATTTAGGAAATTATTTGAGGAATAAAAAGCAAACTTTGTAATAATAATATCCCACTTATTAGGAACTATGCCTTGAGGCAAGCACTACCTTTCAAACACAGCCAAAAGACCCAAAAGTCAGCAGAGGCAGGATCAGAAGAAGCTATCCAAAGGCCCCCAAACACACACACACACACACACACACACACACAGACACACAGACACACAGACACACACACACACACACACACCTGTGTTTGTTTTATCACTAGAGCTTAATTTTCTGTATCATGCAAATACATATTTCCTTTTAGTTTATTCTAGAAGTTACATATCAGTTTAGGGAGGGCAAAATAGAAAATCTCAGGTACCATTACAGACAAGACTAAAAGCCAAATTAAAGTAGATGTAAAATTTAACAGCTCAAAGTAAAAAAGTAAACACTTTAAGGTCTAAAGAGTTTGTCAAAATTAGATTTTGTTTTTGTAGTTTAACAGTAAAGGAATAGACATTTTTAGGTTTTTAAAAAATTATTTGTTTTACTTTAAGTTTGGGATACATGTGCAGGATGTACAGGTTTGTTACATAGGTAAAGGTGTGTCATGGTGGTTTGCTGCATCTATCAATACATCACCTAGGTATCTAGCCCAGCATGAATTAACTATTTCTTTCTGATCGTCTCCCTCTTCTCACACCCACCCCCGACAAGCCCCATTGTATGTTGTTCCCCTCCCTGCACCCCTGTGATCTCATTGTTCACCTCCAATGAGAAGTGAGAACATGAGGTGTTTGGTTTTCTGTTCCTGTGTTAGTTTGCTGAGGATAATGGCTTCCAGGTCTATCCATGTTCCTCCAAAGACATTGTCTCATTCCTTTTCATGACTGCATAACATTCTGTGGAGTATATGTACCACATTTTCTTTATTCAGCCTATCATTTAGGGGCATTTGGGCTTATTCCATGTCATTGATAATACAATCCCATTCTATTCTGATGACATAAAATAATATGTTTTTCTGTATGCTATTTGAAAACTATTCCAGTTTATGAACAGCTTTAAATGTGCTATTTCCCTAATTAATACACAATTTATGAAAAAAATAACTTCTCAAATTTCATCAAATTAGAGTTCATTTCACATATCCCCTCTTTAATGAAAGGGGCCATATTCACATCAGCCCTCTTTAATACTGGAGACAGAGAAAGAAAGGCAAGTGAAGTTCAATGTTTTTGTGATCACAGAAACTGAATTTTGCTAAATTGAGAGGACTGAGTATAACTTGAAACATCACACACCTAAAGCAGGATCTAGTTAATCAAGCATGACAGGTAGGAACACAACAAAATCACAACCCTCAGCAGGGTGAGACAGACCATTTAAAATGATAATATACTCAATTGTCGTCTTATTTCGCTCCTGATATTCCCTGGCATTTGCTCATGTCAGTCATTTGGCATAGTTTGTCAGCTGAATATCAAAACAATCATGACAAGCAAATAAATAGGAAAGTCTGAGAAAATATACTCTGAGAGTATATGCTCAGCATGAGTGGCAGGCAGTCTGCCAATAATGATGATTGGATTATACTTTGTGATTAGAAATGCTAAGAATCATTCCTCTTAACTCTGTAATTAGATATACTATGATTTTTTTCGTATTTAACCTTCCCACACACAGACACACACCATATAAGCAATTAGGAAACATTTCATATTACATTGGTTAACTCAGCAAATCTACTTTCTAAGTCAATTTTATGGACAGACATGCCTGGTTGAGTGTTTAGAATGAATTAGGCAGGGTCTAAAATATCAGCCCTCATAATATCTCCAGTGAGCAGGAACCTTCTGATCAGCAGCCTTCATTGCTCGTTTATCGTTTAAATAAGTTTCATCAGTATTGGGGAAAGGATCATTCCGTTCTGTAAAGAGCAAACTTTACTTGGAAAGTAAGTTACTGGTTTATTCATATTCTACCTATTGAAACTGTTTCAAAGATCAGTACAATCATGAGAATAGACATTACTTTTCAAACAAATTGCCATGCATTATTTTTTGGAAAAACATTCATCAATTCAAACAGATTATACTTAGACATGTGGCAAGAATTCTTAGACAGAAGGTAAAAATCTCCCTGTTGTTGTCCCTTTACCTATTTCTCTTCTTTTCTCTCTCTTCTTTTTTTTTTTTTTTTTTTTTCTGGTTTGGAGACAGAGTCTCACTACATTGCCCAGGCTAGACTCCAGCTCCTGGGCTCAAGGGATCTTCTCGTCTCACTTCCCAGGACTATACGGATGGGCCACTGTGCCCTGCTGTCCCTATTGTCTTTTAAGCCCTCAATAATGAAAAACTAATTTATATAATTTACAAAAAGTGAGTCCTTGAAATGTTGATTGTCCTCACACATTTAGTGCCTAATATCCTAACATGTACACAATATATAAATCAATGTAGGTCTTTCTTCATGGGTCAATAAGAGCAATCACTAGATGGATTTTTTTGTTTGTTTGTTTTGGTCAGTGCTGGAGAATTAAATCTATGAATCCAAGTGTGCCCAGTAGGATCCTGAATCCGGTGCATCATCTGAACTCCACAGGGTTTTGTGTGGAGTCAATGAGAATCACATTCACCCACCTTGCTTTTTCTGATTCTCAACGTACTTCACTTATGCCCAATTTAAGCAGAAAATCAATCAAGATATTACACAGCAGTCACATACTGCAGGTTTCAGAGAAGCTCTAAATTCTCTTAGAAATCTGGAAAAGCAAACTGGAGCAGCTATATGTGAAAATTCTGTGCACTACTTGCTACCGAAAAGACCTGTTAAAATTCAGGTTTATGTTACTGCATTGTCCTTTCGAAATTTTCCTTGGGAGGGTGGTAGGAAGAAATAACACCTTTTATTCTGTGAATAAATATGCAGAAATCATTTCCTAGAATTTATATAAACATTACGACCAACCAAAGAGTCAAAGGATTAGACCTACTTAACATATGAAAGGCTTTTTTGTTAATAAGATGCAGTAGAGTTCAATATTTCTATTTTTAATGATGACAAAGTCTTTATTACTCCCTTGAAAAATAGATCATAGAGTGGTTGATATTTTACTTTCAGTTTATTTTTATCCTTCTTAGCTAAGGAAATAGTATTTAAAAAATAATTATCTATGAGAAAAAGTGTTTACATTTAATATGACCAAATCTAAATAAATGTTCGAAAAATAAGTAGAATTTATTTTCTCTGAAAACAATTTTTTTCAGTTTGTAACTAATATATTTTCTACTATATTGTGTATTGGGATTTTAATATATTATACCTCATCTTCCACTGCTGGGCATGGTGGCTCACAACTGTAATTCCAGCACCTTGGGGGCCTGAGGTGGGAGGATCACTTGAGGCCAGGAGTTTGAGACCAGCCTGGCAAACAAACAAACAAATTATATTTATACATAATATAAACAAATATATATATATTCACATATATATAATCCCATCTTCCATTTATTTTGTGTTTAAACTAGTTTATAATTGTTAAAATGTATTACTTTTTAATATTCTCTTTTTATTGCATGAGGAATAAACTTTAACAAAGGAAACAATTTATAATTTTTGGTAGGAACTGAAAAAATATTATTTAGGTTTTACTGGTAGAAAAACTATCTCAGATTTTGTTTTGTGTTTTCTAATAGATGTAAAGATTATCTTTTATATATGTCTTACAAAGATGTATCTTTTATATATAAGATATAAAGATATTCTACTAAGTTAAATTATGTTTTATAATTTTTATGATGGAACACCAAAAGGAAAATTAATACTTAGGTAATATCTGTCATAAAAATAAAAATATATCTTGCAAATTTTAGAAATCATAAACAAAGAATGCTTGGAAAAAATATGTAACTTTGTGACAAAGTACTCAGGTCTGTTAGTGATATATGAAGACACATCTATCAGGCACTGGCATTTGTATCTGATAATATAAAGAAGGTTTAATGAATCCATGTCATCTAATGCATTGAATTTCCATTGGGACCGTCTTCAAAAGAAACATTTTTATAGTTTTGTAGATTATATTTGAGTCAAAGAAATAATTGACAAGAGAGACATGACTAAAATAAATATTTTAGAAGTCATACTAAGTTGTATTGAAAATAAAAAGGAAGGTTAAAATTAAATATCTTTAAAAGGGGATTTTGAAAAGAAAACACTCCATGAGATAAGAGATAAATATATTTAGAGCAGAAGCAGCTACTGATAAAGCCTCAAGCATGGAACCAGCTTGGCGTATTCAAGACCTGGCAAACAGGCTAGTACAAGTAGAACAGAGTGAGTGGAATGTGAGTTGTAAAAGATGAGGTAGGACATTTAGGCCAAGATAGGAACATGTAGGGCATTGTAGAACAGGTAAGAAGTTTCCATTTTATTTTCAAAGCAATGAGAAACTGTTGAGATATCTGAAACAGGGACTGACATATCTAACTTATGTTTTGAAGTGTTTAAATTCGCTGCTACAGGGAGAATGCATTGTAGAAAGACAGGAACAAAGCAGGGAGGCAACTTGGGAAGATTCTGCCATCATCTGAGTGAAAGAGATGTATAAAATAAAATTTGCCATTTTAACTATTTTTAAGTACACAATGCAGTGACATTAATTAAATTCACAATGTTGTACAATCATCACCACCATCTACAGATAATTGGACAAGGGTTTTATCAGTGGTAACGGTGGAAACCACTAGGTTCCAAAACACATTTTGGAAGTGATACCAGAGGATTTGCTGATGGATTGGATATGGAATGTGAGGGGGAAGAAAGTTTCCAAGATGAGTTCTGAGTTCATGGCCTAAGCCACTGGGTAGCTAATGGTGCCATAAATGGAAATAAAGGAAACTAAGGGACAGTAATTGAACAGTGGTGGATGAATCATCAAGTCTGCTTTGAATTTGTTACGTTTTGGGATCAAGGTGGAGTTGTTGAGTGCACAGATGAATATAAAACTGGAACCCAGGGAAGAGGTCAGAACCGAATATAAAGGTTTGGGATTCAGTGGCATGTAATCTGAGGCATAAAAATATCACTGATGAAAAGAGTTAGAGTTGGGGAACTTTGACAATAAGAGTTTGTGAAAGGAATAAGCAGCCAGCAATGAGATCAAGAAGAAACATCTAATAAAGCACCAGGAAGAGTAGGGCATTGCAGACGCATAAGGAGAAAAATATTTCAGAGAGCAAAACATGTAGTTGACAAAACATATATCATCTGCCACAGAGGAATGAAGGAAGAAGAAAGAGAACTAATCACTGAATTTAGCAAAAGGTTGATATTGTTGACCTTAAAGAAAATTGTTTGTATAGAATGAGGAGGTGTAAGTTTGATAGGAGTGGAGCATGAAGCTAATTGGAATTGAGAAAAAATAGACTAGAAGTGGGAGTAATTATATTTAGGAAATGTGTCACAGGGCAAAGAAGAATGTTGAGCG
>NW_012108808.1:2946757-2948625 GCF_000951045.1 Mandrillus leucophaeus | reverse complement strand
AAATTGTACACAGATAGATAACTTGAGACGAGACTGTTTTGTACTTTGGCGAATCAATTCTACTTAAAACGTAGGCAGTAGCTTTTCCAATAGCAGTTACAATGTAATTTTTGCTTTCAGGACACAGGTGTCTAAGTGCCCAGTGGTCTAAATGAGGTTTCCACATGCCAGGTATTGTTCATCAGTGTGCAGTTTGTATCCTCATAAAAGTGTACCTCAGTAGTGCTCAGGGATACTCATTGGATTGGGTGTCACACTATTTCTTTGGCTCATAATGTGCGTCAAGGGATCCTGAAGAAAAAGTCATTTGTAGAATTCCATCTACTCTTCTACAGGCAGGTATCCAGGTCCCATTGTTGGACAAATTATATCTGGTCAGTCCCTGATGCTCTTTATAATTGTTTTCTCTTCTTTGATGTGAATGTTAGGAAATAAACAAGGAAAAATAATATATGGTCTTAAAAGAAAATTAGGTGAAATATTATAATTAACAGTTGGTCACAGAAATAGTGGCTATAATAACAATTAAGCGAGGTCAGATTTTTTTCATCTACATCTAGATAGGTATCAGGTACATACTTTTTTAACTTGCATTTTTACATTCATGTGGCAAAATGCAAGTTAAAAATTCAGTTAGCAGTTAGTTATTTTCAAATAAAATTTATCTACTACTTTCTAAGGTCTAAACGTTTAGGTAAGAATGCAGAATTCCCTTGGTGGTCGTTGCTATAAAGTACACTCAGATGGAATTTACTCTCCACTCAATTCCAAAATAAAGACTTCAAATATTTGGTATCAAAAGTCCATGCCATATGAATCACAGTGTTTTCATTAACTTCATGGATACTAGATATTTGGCAGTAGGTATTTTTTTGGAATTTGAACTGGCAACTGATGACAACTTGTGTTTACTTGTAAGCACTCTGTTTCTCCTGCAGTACATTTTCACTTGCACTTTGATGCTGGGTTTCATGTTCCGGTAGCAACATCTTTTTCTGTCCCTTTTACAGCTCACAGTGATGTGAGGCTCTTTTTCGTTCTCTTTTTTTTTTGTTTTTTTGGTCATCACTATAGATATTGCAAAGGAAACTTTCATCGTCTCTTTGTCTTACTAGTGCCTTGAAAATTCATTCAAATGAGCTCCCTTTTCTTACCTGCCCATGCACAGGTAAGGGAATGAAAGGGTCCTAAACAGCTGCAAATGAGATTTCAGATGCAGCACTCCTCCTCCAGTGGCTTTCAGGCCTGCTCCCTGGGGTCTTTGCCGAGCGAAATCTATAGACCAGACTCTGGCTATGGTAAGCTCATGAATGCCTGAATTTTCTTCTCTGCTAGCCCACGTGACACAAGTTCAGTCTGATTGTTCCAACTTCTTTCAGTCTCCTTAGCTCCATGTCTACCCACCAGAGGGCAGCCTGGAGCGGCTCCCTGGTCAGGGCCTTTGATAGGTACCGTATATATCTGGGAAGGAAACTGAGGTACTCTTCTCTCCATAGAAACATTCTTAACAAAATTTCTCTGACAAATTCAGTGTGACTCAACAAACATAGAACAGAATTCTTAGTAGAGAAGCAGGACTACAGTGCTGTGGAATGAGTCGTGGAGGCAAGTCAGATAGTGAGATACACCCAGCCAAAAGAAAAACTGCATAGTGCTTTGCATTAACACCTGAGTGGATAACAAGCTGGTAGATGTGATATTGGAAAAGAAGGGAGCCCTCACGTTCTGGAAATGGCAAAATACCTACTTCAAATACGTAGCTTGCTTTTCATTGTTCGTTAGCATGCAATATTGCAAAACCACCATAAAAAATCCACAAACAAGGTAGTATTGAGATTAGATATTAGTAGAAAGTATAAAGGATGAGT
>NW_012108808.1:2942512-2943687 GCF_000951045.1 Mandrillus leucophaeus | reverse complement strand
AGCATGAAGCTAATTGGAATTGAGAAAAAATAGACTAGAAGTGGGAGTAATTATATTTAGGAAATGTGTCACAGGGCAAAGAAGAATGTTGAGCGACATATAAGGGGACGACGGAATAAATTTTTAGATGGCCAAGGTAGCTAATTAGTAGCATTATGCATGGAGTTTGACAGAATTTGACAATGCAAAATAATTTTTAAAAAATTGAAAATGAGAAGGTAGGGTAGAAAAAAATGGAAAAGTCATAGAAAATATGCCTTTGTTTAGGTGAGAAGAAATGAGGTACAGAGAATTGGTGAAGTTATTGGCTGGGACAGGAGCAAAAACTTTTCTTCTATTGAAATATAAGGAAAGACAAATCATGAGTTATGGACATATTGCTGGAGTATTGTTCAACGGGTATTGAGTTTCAGTTTTCTGAAATGCAAAGTATTCTGGAGTTGGATGGTGGTGATGCTTTTTCAATATTGTAAAAGTACTAACATTACTAAAATATACACTTAAAATGGGAAAGATGGCAAATGTTGTGTTTATGTGCATTTTACCACAATTAAAATATTTTTTAAATATTTTAGATTTGTGTCAGTAGCAAATTTTCCAAGTTCTAGTCTCATGGGTTTTGTATTCTCTGTGAATTAAAAAAAAAATAATCTGTTATGAATAATGGAAGAAAGTATTAGGGTCTAAGAATGAGAAACAGAGAAGTAACTATCTTTTCACTAATTTTTACCTATCTGCATATCTACTACTATAACTGTGAATGTTTTCTCTACAAAGTCTGACTATAGGTTCTTCTACTGCAGTAAATCATATTCTAGCTATGATCTCTCATTGGTACGTGAGAAACAAATTAGGAGAAAAAACAGCAATATAATGTTATTTCTAACTCTATCCTTGGGCCTATTAAGAACATTTGCACACTGTTTCAATGACTTCTTCAAATCAAATTAACCAACTGTTATCAAGTTTTACACTGTTTCCTGATGACCATCAATCCCATGCTCTAACAATTACCCAGAGCTACAGTTCTTTATTAGTCAACCTCTCCTGGTAATTCCAAAAATCAAGAGCCTGAAACTTTTATCAGGTCCTAGCTACAGGAAGATCTAGTTTTATCATCAACTACCATGTGCTAACTATACCCTGAATAGTCGTCTCAATCCTACCTAGATTTA
>NW_012108808.1:2937465-2940247 GCF_000951045.1 Mandrillus leucophaeus | reverse complement strand
CATGCCTGTAATCCAAGCACTTTGGGAGGCTGAGGCGGGTGGATCACTTGAAGCTAGGAGTTTGAGACAAGCCTGGCCAACATGGTGAAATCTTGTCTCTATGAAAAATATAAAAGTTAGCCGAGGTGTGAGGGAGGTGGTGGTGCACGCCTGCAATTCCCGGCTACTTGGGTAACTGAGGCATGAGAATCACTTGAACCTGGGATTCATCACGCCACTGTACTCCAGCCTGGGTGGCAAAGTAAGACTCTGTCTCCAAGAAAAATAAAATAAAATAAAATTAGAAAAAGTTTTGGAGAAACAATTAAAAGGCAAATCTTTTATGCTATATTGTTTTAATTTACAAAGAATACTTATATACGTTTATGGTGTACAATGTGATGTTTAGATGTATATCCACATATACGTGGAGTAAATCAATCAATACATATCTATCACCTCACAAACTTTTTTGTGATGATACATTCAAAATTTACTCAAAAAAGAGGCAAATATGCTAATTCATTAACATCATGAGAAAGGACACAATTCAACATTTTGCATAGATTACTTAAATCTCCCAAGTATAAAGTTTGTAAATTGCTGAGAGTATATATTACCTTTCAGGAATTATTACACAGTTTACATAGTATCTTAGTGATACAGTTTGTCTGTGTCCCCACCCAAATCTTATCTTGAATTCCCACGTGTTGTGGGAGGGACCCGGTGGGAGGTAACTGAATCATGGGGGCAGGACTTTTTTCTGTGCTGTTCTCGTAATAGTGAATAAGTCTCATGAGAGCTAATTGTTTTATAAGGGGGGGGGTTCTCTGCACAAGCTCTCTTCTCTTGTCTGCCGCCATGTGAGATGAGCCTTTCACCTTATGCCATGATTGTGAGACCTCCCCAGCCATGTGGAACTGTAAGTCCATTAAACCTCTTTCCTGTATAAATTGCCCAGTCTAGGGTATGTCTTTATCAGTAGTGTGAAAACGAACTAATGCACTTAGTATCTTAACTCAATCTTTACTGTATTCTGGAGAAATTGAAGCTCAGAGATGATAAGAAATTGGTCCAATTCCAGCTAATAACCGAAGAATTTCAAATTCAGATCAAATTTTAAATCTATTCACTTTCAAAATACATTTTCTATCCTTTCATTTTTTTATTTTGCCTTGTATGGGGTTCCACACTTTTTAGAAATAGCATATAATTTAATGGAATTTTATTGCTGTTGATGCTCACTCACCTTCAAATCTATTAACTTTCCTTTGTTTCATTCTCCAAAATTTAACCAGAGATTTAGAAGAAAGAAAAAGATAAATGTCATCCAAGACCTCAGAGTGAGGAGAAACAGAGATTCATATGGCAGAAAGTGATGCTACAATAGACCTAATAGCTGTGGGATGACATATGTCAAAACATGGCCTTTGAAAGACTAGTTGAGAAGGACACATAATGGAATCTTATGAATTTGGCTATAGCTCAAGACATTTGTTTGCAAGTGTCTGGTATCTAATCAAACTAGCCTAAGCTAAATGGTAGATCTGCTGGTGGAAATCTGGGATAGCAAACAAAATAGAGAGTGCAGCTAAGAAACTAAGTCTTAGTAAGACAAAAACCAAATAATCACATCCCTGTGCCCCTCCGTATTTGTTTATTTCATGGTTTAATTCTGAACATTTATTATGACTTTATCACCATCTTTCTCTGAGAGACTGTATTAGCTCACAACCTCTTCTTCCACCAGCCCATGTTTGAAAAATAATGTGGATATACCTAGAGAATTGCATTGGCTCGATGCCAGCTAGATCAGGCAGTGTGGCAGGGTCCCCAGCATTGTACCCCACACAGAGTCCTACGCCCGAGGAAAGGGTGGTGCATCATGCTGTGGTAGCTTCCCCAAGGACAAAGGGAACCACAGCTTGTGCTCTCCAGAGACTGAGGGTTGCCTACTTGTGAAGGCTGACAGCAACTCTGCCTTCATTAGCAGCAGGGTCCTGTGCCCCTGCATTCACCCTGAGAACAGGCTCTCCCTTCACACTGCTGTGTCTACTGCTGCTGAGGTTCAAAGTACTTGCTCCCTGGGACCTAGAAGTCATCTGCCTACCTGGGCCTGCTCACTTTCACAGCAATCCTACAAACAGCAGATCCACTGCACAATTGCAGGCACCCTGAGGTCAGGCTGTCATACACATTACTGTGTATTGCTCTATCCTACATACTACAGTCTATGCTTATTTGCACCACTTGGCAGCCGAAGAGTGGGTCTACCTGTCTTGGCACAAACCCCCACCCAGGGCTCAAGAATGCCACCCAGGAGAGTAGGGAACAGCCTACCCAGTCTAGCACCACTAGCATCTCCCAGCGATCTAAAGATGTGACCACCCAGCTTGCTGCCAACACCATTGCTGGCACCCAACAACATGTGCCACCTGAGTACCTGGAGACTGGCTCACTAAGCCATTCGTAGCTACAACTATCATTCTCCCAGAGATCTGAAGATGGAATCCCTCAGGTTGCTGCCAACACCACTGCTGGCAACCAATAGCGTATCCACCTGAGCACCTGGGAACTGACTCACTAAGCCCATCATAGCCACAGCTATCATTAGCGAGTACTGCCTGTGACCCAGAAGGTTGTTCAACCACAGCTACTACCATCGCCCATGCCCAGGGGCCCAAGAACCTGCCCACCTATCCAGCTGACCATGGCCACTTCTGGCCACCTGGGATCCTAAGAATTAACCTCCCTGAACCCACTAATACAAAAGCCTGCATACACTACTTGGGGGCCCAAAGAG
>NW_012108808.1:2930946-2937415 GCF_000951045.1 Mandrillus leucophaeus | reverse complement strand
GGAATTTTATTGCTGTTGATGCTCACTCACCTTCAAATCTATTAACTTTCCTTTGTTTCATTCTCCAAAATTTAACCAGAGATTTAGAAGAAAGAAAAAGATAAATGTCATCCAAGACCTCAGAGTGAGGAGAAACAGAGATTCATATGGCAGAAAGTGATGCTACAATAGACCTAATAGCTGTGGGATGACATATGTCAAAACATGGCCTTTGAAAGACTAGTTGAGAAGGACACATAATGGAATCTTATGAATTTGGCTATAGCTCAAGACATTTGTTTGCAAGTGTCTGGTATCTAATCAAACTAGCCTAAGCTAAATGGTAGATCTGCTGGTGGAAATCTGGGATAGCAAACAAAATAGAGAGTGCAGCTAAGAAACTAAGTCTTAGTAAGACAGAAACCAAATAATCACATCCCTGTGCCCCTCCGTATTTGTTTATTTCATGGTTTAATTCTGAACATTTATTATGACTTTATCACCATCTTTCTCTGAGAGACTGTATTAGCTCACAACCTCTTCTTCCACCAGCCCATGTTTGAAAAATAATGTGGATATACCTAGAGAATTGCATTGGCTCGATGCCAGCTAGATCAGGCAGTGTGGCAGGGTCCCCAGCATTGTACCCCACACAGAGTCCTACGCCCGAGGAAAGGGTGGTGCATCATGCTGTGGTAGCTTCCCCAAGGACAAAGGGAACCACAGCTTGTGCTCTCCAGAGACTGAGGGTTGCCTACTTGTGAAGGCTGACAGCAACTCTGCCTTCATTAGCAGCAGAGTCCTGTGCCCCTGCATTCACCCTGAGAACAGGCTCTCCCTTCACACTGCTGTGTCTACTGCTGCTGAGGTTCAAAGTACTTGCTCCCTGGGACCTAGAAGTCATCTACCTACCTGGGCCTGCTCACTTTCACAGCAATCCTACAAACAGCAGATCCACTGCACAATTGCAGGCACCCTGAGGTCAGGCTGTCATACACATTACTGTGTATTGCTCTATCCTACATACTACAGTCTATGCTTATTTGCACCACTTGGCAGCCGAAGAGTGGGTCTACCTGTCTTGGCACAAACCCCCACCCAGGGCTCAAGAATGCCACCCAGGAGAGTAGGGAACAGCCTACCCAGTCTAGCACCACTAGCATCTCCCAGCGATCTAAAGATGTGACCACCCAGCTTGCTGCCAACACCATTGCTGGCACCCAACAACATGTGCCACCTGAGTACCTGGAGACTGGCTCACTAAGCCATTCGTAGCTACAACTATCATTCTCCCAGAGATCTGAAGATGGAATCCCTCAGGTTGCTGCCAACACCACTGCTGGCAACCAATAGCGTATCCACCTGAGCACCTGGGAACTGACTCACTAAGCCCATCATAGCCACAGCTATCATTAGCGAGTACTGCCTGTGACCCAGAAGGTTGTTCAACCACAGCTACTACCATCGCCCATGCCCAGGGGCCCAAGAACCTGCCCACCTATCCAGCTGACCATGGCCACTTCTGGCCACCTGGGATCCTAAGAATTAACCTCCCTGAACCCACTAATACAAAAGCCTGCATACACTACTTGGGGGCCCAAAGAGGGGTGCATTTGGCTCACCACTGTTACCACTGGGGCTTGAGAAATGGCCCACTTGGCATCCCTAAGTCCAGTAAAGCCTTACCAGAGACTCCACTAACAACCATATCCAAACCTGTGAGGAAATCATGACACTGTTCACAACCAAAAGTAAATCATATGGGAGACTTTAACAACTTGTAGGATTAGATAGATCATCTAGAAAGAATATCAACAAAGAAACATTGGATTTAAACTGCATTTAGGCCAAATGGATCCAACAGACATATACAGAACATTTCATCCTACAACTGCATGATATACCTTCTTCTCATCAGCAGATGAAATATTCTCCAGGCTAGACCATACCTTAGGCTACAAAACAAGTCTCAACAAATTTTAAAAAATCAAAATCATATCAAATATTTTCTTGAACAGCAATGGAATAAAACTGGAAATCAATACTGAGAGGAACTTTGCAAACTGTACAAATACATGGAAAATAAACAATATGTTCCTGAGTGAACATTGAATGAATAAAGAAATTAAAACAGAAATGAACAACTTTTTAAACAAATGAAAATCAAAACAGCACACTGAAACTTATGAGATACAGTGAAAGCAGTGTTAAGAGGCAAGTTTATAGGAATAAACACCCCCATCAAAAAAGTAAAGAGATTTCAAATAAACAATCTAACAGTGTATCTCAAGAACAAGAAATGTGAAACCAAACCCAACCAAAACCAAAATTAGTAGAAGGACAGAAATAACAAAATCAGAGCAGCACTAAATGATATAAAGTGCATTAGTCTGTTCTCACGTTGCTAATAAAGACATACCCTAGACTGGGTAATTTATAAAGTAAAAAGATTTAACGGACTCACAGTTCCATACAGCTGGGGAGACCTCACAATCATGAAGGAAGGCAAAGGAGAAGTAGAGTCACGTCATATAGGGCGGCAGGCAAGTAAGCTTGTGCAGGGGAACTCCCATTTATAAAACCATCAGATCTCATGAGACTTATTCACTACCACGAGAACAGTATGGGGGAAACGGCCACCATGATTCAATTATGTCCACCTGGCCCCGCCCTTGATACATGGGAATTATTACAATTCGAGGTGAGATATGGGTGGCGGCGACACAGTCAAATCATATCATGGAGACTACAAAAACAAACAAAAAATCAACAAAATGAATTTTTTTGAAAAGACAAACAAAATTGATAGGCCACTAGCTACACTAACTAATAAGAAAAGAGAGAAGACCCAAAAAGCAAACTTAGAATTGACCAAAGAGACGTTACAGCAGAAACAAAAGATTATGAGACTATTTTGAACAACTACACACTAGCAAACTGCAAAATCTAAAGGAAATGGATGAATTACTGGACACATACAAACTACCAAGATTGAATCAGGAAGAAATACAAAACTTGAGCAGAGCAATAATGAATAATGAGATTGAAACAGTAATTAAAAATCTCCTAACAAAGAAAAGCCCAGGTTCGATGGCTTCACTCCTAATTCTACCAAGTGCCAAAAAAATAACTAATACCAATTCACCTCAAACTATTTCAGTAAATTTAAGAGGGGACAATTCACCATACTCATTCTATGAGGACAGCATTACCATGATGCCAAAACCAGACAAGGTGCAACAACAGAGAAAACTACAGGTCATTATCCCTGATGAACATAGACACAAAAATTTCCAACAAAATAGCAGCAAACAGAGTCCAACATCAGACCAAAAAAAGCTATCATTAAGTGATATTTATACCAGGTATGCAAAGCTGATTCAACATATGTAAATTAATAATTGTGGTATATCACATCAACAGAATGAAGGGCAAAACCCACATGGTCATCTTAGTAGACCCAGAAAAAGCATTTGATGAAATTCAGTGTCCCTTTATGATAAAAACTCTCAACAAACTAGGCATAAAAAGAAACTAATAAAGGCCATATATGACAAACCCACAGCTAATCTTATACTGAAGGAGGAAAAGTTGAAAGCCTTTCCTTTAAGAATTGGAGTAAGACCAGGTTGCAAACATCTACTGCTCCTAGTCAAGAAAGTACTTGAAGTCCTAGCCAGAGCAATCAGGCAAGAAAAAGAAATAAAAGAAATCCAAATTGGAAAAGAGGAAGTCAAATTACCCCCTCTCTAGAGACAACACGAACTTCTACCCAGGAAAACCTAAACACCTCATCAATATCTCTCAATCTGATGAATAAACGTAGTGAAGTTGCAGCATACAAGACCGATATATAAAAATCAGTATCATTTCTACACACCAATAATGAACTACCTGAGAAAGAAATCAAGAAGATAATCAACTAGCTGAGAAGAAATCAAGAAGACATTTACAATAGCTACAAAAACATGATAAATAAATTGAATCAAGGTGATAAAAGACCTCTACAAAAGCAAAACTACACAATATTGATGAAAAAAACTGAACACACAAACAAATGAAAAGGCATCTCATGCTTATGGAACGGAAAAATACTATCAAAGCAATCTAAAAATTTGATGCAATGCCTATTTAAACACCAACATCTTTCTTCCCAGAAATTGAAAAAAACAATTTTAATATTTCTCTAGAACCAAAAATTATTCATCCAACAAGGCACTAAATCTAGAAGATACAAGGAACCTGAACAACTCAGCAATGAAAATACAGATAGTTTCACTAAAAGTGGGCAAAGGATATAAATACACATTTCTCAAAAGAATATATATAAATTGTCAAGAAGTATATACAAAATGCTCAAAAGTATTAGTCATCAAGAAAATGCAGACCAAAATCACAATTCTGTATCACCTTACTCCACTTAGAATGTCTGTTTTCCAATGGCTGTTATTAAAAAGACAAAAAATAAAGGATGCTGGTGAGGATACAGAGAAAAAGGAACTCTTATACACTGTTGATAGAAATGTAAATTGGCATAGCCACTATGGAAAACAGTATGGAGATTTTTTAAAGAACCAAAAATAGAACAATATGATCCAACAATCTCACTACTGGTTATTTATCCAAAGGAAAGGAAATCAGTATATCAAAGGGTTACTTGCAATTTTATGTTTATTGCAACACTATTCATAATAGCAAATATATAAAATGAACCTAAGTGTTCTTCAATAGATAAATGAATAAGGAAAATGTGGTATATATACACAATGGAGTGCTATTTAATCAATAAAACAACCAAATTCTGTGCTTTGCAGCAGCATGTGTAAAACTGGAGGTTATTGTGCTAAGTGAAATCAGCCAGAAACTGAAAGAAAAATATTTAATATTCTTATTATATGTGATAGTGAAGAAATTTCATCTCATGAATATAGAAGTTAGAGTAAAAGATACCAGAGACTGGGAAGAATGTGAGTTGGGAGGGAATTAAAAGAGGTGGGAGGGAATTAAGAGAGGTTGGATAATGGGTAGAAACATAAAGTTAGATAGAAGAAGTATGTTTTAATGTTAAATAGTAGAGTATGGAGACTATAGTAAATAAGAAAGTATTGTATATTTCAAAGACTTGAAATGTGTTCAACACATATAAATGATAAATACTCAACATGATGGGTACCATAGATGCCCTGACTTGAACTATTACCTATCCTATGCATATAACAAAAAAATCACATGTATCAACTACATATATATAAATATTATATATCAATAAAAAATAGTGTTGCTGGACTTCAAGTGGCCTGACTTGGTTTTATGGCCACCACAGAGATTAGTAATTGCAACTTTGGAAAAATGTTTTAGTATTATTTCCCTGGAAGACCAAGTCTGAAACCAACATTTTAGGGGGCTTCCAAACCTAGAAAAGTGATAGTGAAAGAAAAGGCAGCATGGGAGGAAAGAAAGAAAGGCAAATAACAAAATTGGCCAAAGCGTCATCATAAAGTACAGCTGATTTCTTGTCAAGAAGATTCAAACAAGACTTTATGAAAACATAGGACCTCAGAATAGTTACTAGAAGTGGAAGAGAATTTATTCAACAGCTCCTTTCCATCTCTTATCTCTCATGCGTCAACGTTTACCCCATTGGATATCAACTATCCTCACTTTTCCAGGTTTTATTCCCTGGCCTCTGAAGGCAGCTCCTGGAGAAGCTGGATCAGTGCAAGAGTAGCAGCAGCATTCACCACACATGACGTAAACTGCACAGTGAGTCACGAGTTAAAACTGGCCATTGGCCCTGTTTATTTGCTGGCTGGAAACTGAAAATGTCATTAATCTGTTAAGGTGGACTGTGTCATGGGTTCTGAGAAGGTCATATAGTATCTTGAACCTTAGTAGTAAGTAAATGTGGAATGGATGGCATAAATGAGGTGTGCAATGAGAGGCATGAGACTATCTGACTGGACTCTGAGCAATATGGGGACAGGTTGCTGCATCAGACTGAGTTGAAGAAAATATAAGAGTGCTAAAATGATATAATGTATGCCATGATGGTGCTGACAGAGCACTATGGGCTTCTCTCCAATAAACAGCAAAGTCGTCATTCTATGGCCTATAAGACTGTGATCAGTTCAGACCTTCCTGGATTGCCAATCAGTTACCTTGAGCAGAAATCTATAGTCACGGGAGAGTATGCATGCATGTAGACTAGGACCTGTATATTGGGGTATTATTGTAGCTTGGCTCAGACACCTGTTCTTTATTAATTAATATAGCTAAGGCTATTGGCCATTTTAGGAGAGGGGCATTTACAAAGATCCACACATGGAGTACATAGTAGGTGAGAGATGGGAGTTGGAGGAAAGCATGATGGGAAATGGAGAAATAAATCAGAGAAGAGGACAACAAAAATTCATGAAGACTTTGAGGAATAAGGAGAGAGATGTAAAAGAAGAGATAGAAATGGAAGAGGGAGCCAAAAAGATGTACACAC
>NW_012108808.1:2906161-2930896 GCF_000951045.1 Mandrillus leucophaeus | reverse complement strand
TCAAAGGGTTACTTGCAATTTTATGTTTATTGCAACACTATTCATAATAGCAAATATATAAAATGAACCTAAGTGTTCTTCAATAGATAAATGAATAAGGAAAATGTGGTATATATACACAATGGAGTGCTATTTAATCAATAAAACAACCAAATTCTGTGCTTTGCAGCAGCATGTGTAAAACTGGAGGTTATTGTGCTAAGTGAAATCAGCCAGAAACTGAAAGAAAAATATTTAATATTCTTATTATATGTGATAGTGAAGAAATTTCATCTCATGAATATAGAAGTTAGAGTAAAAGATACCAGAGACTGGGAAGAATGTGAGTTGGGAGGGAATTAAAAGAGGTGGGAGGGAATTAAGAGAGGTTGGATAATGGGTAGAAACATAAA
This sequence comes from Mandrillus leucophaeus, assembly GCF_000951045.1. Lineage (NCBI taxonomy): Eukaryota > Metazoa > Chordata > Mammalia > Primates > Cercopithecidae > Mandrillus > Mandrillus leucophaeus. Next base: position 2,930,504 of record NW_012108808.1, on the reverse strand, counting down.
GTTAGATAGAAGAAGTATGTTTTAATGTTAAATAGTAGAGTATGGAGACTATAGTAAATAAGAAAGTATTGTATATTTCAAAGACTTGAAATGTGTTCAACACATATAAATGATAAATACTCAACATGATGGGTACCATAGATGCCCTGACTTGAACTATTACCTATCCTATGCATATAACAAAAAAATCACATGTATCAACTACATATATATAAATATTATATATCAATAAAAAATAGTGTTGCTGGACTTCAAGTGGCCTGACTTGGTTTTATGGCCACCACAGAGATTAGTAATTGCAACTTTGGAAAAATGTTTTAGTATTATTTCCCTGGAAGACCAAGTCTGAAACCAACATTTTAGGGGGCTTCCAAACCTAGAAAAGTGATAGTGAAAGAAAAGGCAGCATGGGAGGAAAGAAAGAAAGGCAAATAACAAAATTGGCCAAAGCGTCATCATAAAGTACAGCTGATTTCTTGTCAAGAAGATTCAAACAAGACTTTATGAAAACATAGGACCTCAGAATAGTTACTAGAAGTGGAAGAGAATTTATTCAACAGCTCCTTTCCATCTCTTATCTCTCATGCGTCAACGTTTACCCCATTGGATATCAACTATCCTCACTTTTCCAGGTTTTATTCCCTGGCCTCTGAAGGCAGCTCCTGGAGAAGCTGGATCAGTGCAAGAGTAGCAGCAGCATTCACCACACATGACGTAAACTGCACAGTGAGTCACGAGTTAAAACTGGCCATTGGCCCTGTTTATTTGCTGGCTGGAAACTGAAAATGTCATTAATCTGTTAAGGTGGACTGTGTCATGGGTTCTGAGAAGGTCATATAGTATCTTGAACCTTAGTAGTAAGTAAGTGTGGAATGGATGGCATAAATGAGGTGTGCAATGAGAGGCATGAGACTATCTGACTGGACTCTGAGCAATATGGGGACAGGTTGCTGCATCAGACTGAGTTGAAGAAAATATAAGAGTGCTAAAATGATATAATGTATGCCATGATGGTGCTGACAGAGCACTATGGGCTTCTCTCCAATAAACAGCAAAGTCGTCATTCTATGGCCTATAAGACTGTGATCAGTTCAGACCTTCCTGGATTGCCAATCAGTTACCTTGAGCAGAAATCTATAGTCACGGGAGAGTATGCATGCATGTAGACTAGGACCTGTATATTGGGGTATTATTGTAGCTTGGCTCAGACACCTGTTCTTTATTAATTAATATAGCTAAGGCTATTGGCCATTTTAGGAGAGGGGCATTTACAAAGATCCACACATGGAGTACATAGTAGGTGAGAGATGGGAGTTGGAGGAAAGCATGATGGGAAATGGAGAAATAAATCAGAGAAGAGGACAACAAAAATTCATGAAGACTTTGAGGAATAAGGAGAGAGATGTAAAAGAAGAGATAGAAATGGAAGAGGGAGCCAAAAAGATGTACACACACACACACACACACACACACACACACACACACAAAAGGGAACAGAGAGACATATGGAGAGAAGAGTGAGTGAAAGGACGGGAAGGAGGCAGAGGTAGATGATTAGATGATCAATAGTACGAGAGAGAGAGAAGATGTGTTGGTATGCTGATCACTGCTCAGATGATTATATGCTCCCCCAGTTCGTTTTTTAAAAAGCAAGTATTCTGGCATTGCTGGAAAATCAGCAGAGAATTTATGATGTGGCTAATTTTGTGAATTTGAACACGCCGGGCATCAAAGAATGCTATATCTCATATTTTCCTTTTTATGATATTTCATAAACAAAACTCTCCACTCTGTATTCATTATGATCACAAAGATCAAGGCTTTTACTAGAATAATATATTAAATGTATTTGAGAAGTCAAGTAAAGGAATCATCAGAACACTTAAGGAGATTCAAAGAGCCACACAGGTCATACCACATGTTTTTTCCCTCTGTAGGCCTGGGGAGGAATGAAATAATAATTTCAAAAAACAACATAAAACTAAGCTCTCAAAAATGTCTGTACATTTATGTCTATGTAATATGCACAAACTGCCACATTTTATGTCCACCTTTATATAAGTTTGCATCTACGTAACAAATCCTGTCAATTTAACTCCAAAAGTATTTCTGATATCCAGTACAACGTCCACATTTTTATCACTCCTCAGCTGGATGTGAAGTACTTTGTCTCTGTCCTGATTATATGGTTTTTGTTTTGTTTTTTGTTTTGTTTTGTTTTGCTTATTTATTATACATCTTTCCTCTTACAGAATGTGAACTCCAGGAAAACAGAGATTTGTCTGTCTTGTTCATCACCATCCAAACACTCAGAACAGTCCCATTAGCTAGAAACAAAACAGTTGTTTTATGGTAAAACAATCTGCTATTCACTGATGCCCTTTCTGAAGGCATCCCCTTCAGTTCACTGTTACTACACATCTGTCCCAGATTACTTATTTTCTAGTTTATGTTTTAGTAAATTAAATTACATAACGTGGATACTTGTATGTAAATTATAGGTTGTCTTTTTGCTTCCTGTACTACCACATTTTTACAGACACACTAGTGAATAACAGTGAAAATATATTCTGTGTCATCTGTTACTGGGCATTGTCTTGATGATAATCATTATTATGCAGTAGTATTAAGTATTTTCTGTTCAATAATAATTGATATTCTAAACACTGACCCTGAGTACCATGTTATAACCCAAAGTTACATTGTCTGCTGCATTTTGTGTTGATTTTTCAATTGTATTTTTTTCTTAATTATTTCAAAGACAAATGTTATACTTATTCTCTCTTTCTCTCAACAGACCACATGTATCTCTTAAATGGATAAGTGATTAATTAGACTATGAAAGCCTCTGGGAAAAACTGTAAAATAGAGAGTGAACTTTGCCTGCAGTAACACAAGATTACCTGTTAACATAGCAGAAACTATGACAAAATATATTCACATTTTGCCCTTCATTGAACAGGGTGATATCCATACACTCAGGATCTTAAGAGGTCTTGTTTGCTAGGTTTACTTTTTACATGGGATGTAAAACATCCTTTTCATTAAGCACTGTTACTTTGGAAAGCAGGAAATTCTTATAATGACAGAATATGGGGTGAGGTTTGAAAAGAGATGTATTCTAACATGGCTTATTGTTTTTTGTTTTCATGTCGTGTACTTTATTTGACTCCTCAGAACGTATCTAATATTTTATCCTTCACTGTTAGTTAATAACAAGCTATGGTTAATCCAGGTGATGCATATGGTTGTGCATGCTCCTTCAATTCCAGGAACTAAAATAAAGCCTCAAGACCTCTATTTTTTTCATTCCAAATGTCAAATTCACTGAATATCAGGCATTTATCGTTTGTCTGGTGAATCCTAGACATGAAAGACAGCTTGCTGTTGATAATATGAAGAAAACACCCAAACGTTCCTCAACTTAGAGGCTGATTCTCCTTTTCTGTATTAACTGACTTTTTCTCTTATTAAATATGACATTATAGTGTGTCTGTGTACCCTTGGCCAACTTCTAAACTAAAGAAAAGCATTTTTCCTTTCTCTGTACCTTAGCATAGGATATAAAGTCATCAAAAATCATTGCATATGACAAAATTCAAATATTAGCACATTACTCTTGGCCTGATAACAAGGTAACTGTCAGACATAAGCACAAACTAATAGTTTAGTTACATGACAAATCCATTAAGAAGGGAAAGCTATTCAATTTATATCTGCTTTCTGGAAAAGCATGTGGGTGCAACATTGATGCATTGACTTTTGAAAGACTTTCAACTGTATGCAGACAGAATTGTGAAATCAATGATTTAAATAATTTGACAGGAGCTGGAGACTATTTATGCAGATATTCTCAATAGCTCTCTCTAAGTCAAAATATATGTATCATTTGGGAAGAGTTATTTGATGATATAAACTATAATCTTACTCATAAATATAAATATAATACCTATATTATAATATATATATAAATATATTTACATATATATTTATATTTGTATATTTTTATATAAATATTATATCCATAGTAATGAAGGAACAGTTGCAACCCAGAGGTAGTCTGCAAATTTTGTTTTCTGTATTATTCTGTTATTTCAAACATTTCCTCACCTTTAAAACAAATAAGCATTAAAAGAAACCAGGTTGACTAATATCCTCAATGTGCTCTCTCAAACCTGATATTGATTAGTTTAAGGAGTGAAAAAAATAACTAAATGTTGTAAACTGGAGCAAAATTTTATCCAAGTGTTAAATTCTATAATCAATGAAGAAAGTCAAATTGAGAATATTCACAATTGTTACTGAGTAATATTAATGTTAAAAACACCAATAATATCAATGTTGTCAAGGGTGTGAAGGATCAAACACTCTCATAGTTTGCTATGGTCGTGCAAATTGCTAGTCATTTCTTTAATCTATTTAGTTTACCTACTAAAGTTAAATATATATCTGTGTAAGTTAAGGCAGTATCACTCCAGAATTTATGAGTGTGCTTCTACAAAAATATCTGCATAAAAATGTTCATAGTGCTTTGTTTATCATAAACCCAAATTGGATACTATCTAAATGTTCATCAGCTGGAGAATGTGTAACTAAATTATAGAATGTTCATACAGCAGAATACTACTAGCAGTAGAAAAGAATAGACTTCTACAAGGTAAAACAACATAGACACATTTTGCAAGCATAGGGTTGAGCCAAAGAAACTAGACATCAAATAATAAATAATATGAGTTCCGTTTTCATCTAGGATACAGGATGCTAGCAGTGTAACTTCCAGATCTAACAATGAGAAAATCTGGGTACAGTACAAAATAATAACTTTGACTGAACCCATCAAAGAATCAGGTTTACAGAGCTGTCTAAGTAGCCTAAATTCTAAAGAAGGACAGGTATTTTCAATGAGAAATAGTGGATGTTGACTGATATACCTGTGGCAGACCACATAGAAGGCACCAGTTGTCCAAACAGTGGATAAGAAAACGTGGATGAAAATTGAAAACGAAAAAAATGCTAAAGGCCAGATATGGGTTACTTGCAACAATATGGAACCCATGGGCGCCTGCGGAGAAATAAAACTTCTCTGGAAATCTTAGTGATCCTAAAAAAGCCCTCCTCTCCTGAGACAAGGAAAGAAATGTATACTATAGAAAAATAGAGAGTACTTGCTTTCACTTCCCCTGGGAACATTTTACTCTTCACATACTATTAGATCAGTAGTCATTTTTCTAGCGTGTTGCTCTGACCTAAAAGGATAATAAAACTTCTTCTTTTTTCCAGATACAGCCAAATGATTCCACCCTGGATCCATTTCCTAAAAGAATTCCTAAGGTGCCAGGAAGCTTGGAATGCTCTCTTCCTATACAGATATTAATATTCACATTCCAAATACTATAAGCAAGACTTTATAGATGGTTGTAGGTTGTAAAAGCCAGAGATTCTTGGGGTTAACTCTCCCATGAAAAGATGTCTTTACCTTGCAAAAATAAAGGCGAGAATTCAGGATGATTTCCATTTAATTTTAAGGAGCAAAAGTTTTTATATTATTGTATTCTTTATTTTGGGGAGGAGAAGGGGACCTGTGTCTCTTACTGTCTGTAAATTGAGAGAGTCCATTGTTCTTTACCCCTTGCCTATGGGGTATTTGGATAGTCATGCAGGAGAGTTTCCCCTCTTGCTTTTATCTCATCACACAAAGGGTCATGTCTATGGAGAGAGGGACTGGCACACTTATTTACTAAAAGAGAGCTAAGAATAAATTTGTCTCAGATCCAAGAGCTCATCTGCTCACATTCAGGATATTAATAGAGATGAAAATAAAAAAACCTAACAAAGACCCCCACACAAGGAGAGTTCACATTCACCTATGGATTCTTTTCTATGAAACTCTGTAAGGTGCTCAGTAGAAAGACTGGCAGGTGTACAGGAGACCAGAGAGAACTTCTGTGTATGGTGGTGGTGTGAAATAGATAATTGGAAGCTGATGGTGAAGGGCACAAAAACCTCAGCCACCTGTCCAGACCCAACTCTCATACAGAGCAAAAGGCTTAAAATGCTGAGAAACTGACAGCAAGCCATCTCACCCTCAGAGCATAGCAGAAGATTGATCGTGGCTAGCAGAAGTACAGGTCAAAAACAAAGCAAAATAGGAAACAATCCTGGACCCAAGGTCTTTTTTTTTTTTTTTTGAGAAGGAGTTTTGCTCTTGTTGCCCAGGCTGGAGTGCAACGGTGTAATCTCAGCTCACCACAACCTCCACACCTCCCAAGTTCAAGAGATTCTCCTACCTCAGCCTCCTGAGTAGCTGGGATTACAGGTATGTGCCAGCATGCCTGGCTAATTTTGTACTTTTAGTAGAGACGGGGTTTCTCCATGTTGGTCAGGCTGGTCTTGAACTCACAACCTCAGATGATCCGTTCACCTCAGTCTCCCAAAGTACTGGGATTACAGGCGTGAGCCATGGTGCCTGGCCTGGACCCAATACTTTATACCAGTACCATTAAAAATCTTCTACTAATATGAGAGATGCAAGAAACTCTCTCATATACAAGATCTGTCATAGATAAGGGGTGGCATTTTTCTACCACAGGGAACAGGATAAGGACAATAAATAAATGACATTCCCAAGCTCTAAGACTGTGGCTTGACTAAAACAATGAACAACCAGGTTAGCCACCTAACGTCAGCCTAATAATCATCAAGTAGCAAGTAATAAAGGCATATTGTTTCCAGACGGGCAAGGGCATACAAGGAAACTCCCTTTATGTTAAAGACATGCAGATAGAAGTAAAACTCTGAGTGTAAAACACTAAGAAAAATATTCCAGCATCCCTGTTTTCACTTCAAATTCAAAGCAATAGCAGCTAACTACCAGCAGAATTTAAGCATAGCAACAACAAAATATCATCCCAGCAAAGTCCTGACTAGATTCACCCAAACCACCAAGGTGAATGTCTGAGAGAAGAAATGTACCTATTTTCAGGTGTTAATATGATTTACTTCAGTTTCTACTGTTCTATGCCTAATATCCAGGATTTAACAAAAAATTTAAGTGCACACACAAAATAGGCTTAAAAATAATGAGGATAAAAACAATAAATATAACAAGACACAGAGACGACCAAGGTGCTGAAATTATTTGACAAAGTATTTTAAAATAGCAATGATTAATATGTTAAAGGGGACAACATCATAAACAGATGGGAAAATGTTAGAGGATAAATGGAAATTATAAGAAGATATTGGCCAGGCACAGTGGCTCACACCTGTAATCCCAGCACTTTGGGAAGCTAAGGCGGGTGATTGCCTGAGCTCAGGAGTTTGAGACCACCCTGGGTAACACAGTAAAACCCTGTCTCTACCAAAATACAAAAAATTAGCTGGATGCGGTGACACACACCTATAGTCCCAGCTACTTGGGAGGCTGAGTCATGAGAATTATTTGAGCCCCAGAGGCGGAGGTTGCAGTGAGCCAAGACCGTGCAACTGCACTCCACGTTGGGTTACAGAGTGAGACCCCATCTCATAAAAAAAAAGAAAAGAAAAGGCCTGGTACTGGGGCTCCTGCCTGTAATCCCAGCACTTTGGGAGGCTGAGGTGGGTGGAACCTCTGAGGTCAGGAGTTCAAAACCAGCCTGGCCAACATGGTGAAACCCTGTCTCTACTAAAAATATAAAAATTAGCTGGATGTGGTGGTGGGGGCTCACACCTGTAATCCAAGCTACTCAGGAGGCTGAGGCAGAAGAATCACTTGAACCTGGGAGGTGGAGGTTGCAGTGAGCAGAGATCACACCATTGCACTCCAGCCTGGGTGACAGAGCAAGACTCTGTCTCAAAGAGAGAGAGAGAGAGAGAGAGAGAGAAAGTATCAAATGAAAATTTAAAAACTTCTAGCAAAGTATGAAAAATAATTATTTATCTGGGCTCACAAATGAACTTAAGACAGTTAAGAAAATAATGGATGAAATTGAAGACTTTTTAATAGAAATTACCAAAATTAAAAAATAAGAAAATAGAACACAACCAAAAAAGGCCTAAAATGTAAAGAAAAAAGACAGAACGTAAAAGAGCTATGGGATAATATCAAACAATCTAACATATGTGTAATTCAAGATCCAGAAATAAAGAAGGAAGGTAGCAGAATATTTGCATAGATAACAACAAATAATTTTCAAAAGAATAATACATACAATACATGGAACTGAAAAAATGCAGATTGTTTCAAAAGAAACAAGTGCAACAACAGTAACAGCATTAATAACAAAAACTTCTAGATATAGTCCAATTGCTGAAAATCAAATACAAAGAAACAATCCTGAAGACAGAAAAAAGATAGCTCTCATATAGAAAAACAAAGGCAAGAATTATGGTAAATTTCTCATCAAAATTAAGCAAGCCAGAAAACAATGGAGGGTCATTTAACTGACATTTTGAGGTACTTAATGAAAAACAAAATGTTATCAACAAAAATGCCTTTAAAAAATTAGACAAAAGAAAGACACACAGACCAATGTCCCAGAGTAGGGAGTAAAAAATAATAAAAAGTAAAGATAGAGTTAAAAAAATGTTCAACTGATTTTTAACAAATTTGCTAAAGGAATTTAACGGGTATAGGATTTTTTAAAGCAAATTGTCACTAAAAAATTGGGCATCTACTTGTAAAATAAATAAAACTCAATCAAACTTCGTGTCAAGTTCCATATTAACATGAAACATATCATTGGTTTAAAACTAGCAAAAAAACTAAAATAAGAAAATTTCCAGAAAACACATTGCAAAACTTATTGAGACCTTGGAAAAACTGAAGCTTTCTTAGCACACCAACACAAAATACAAACTTTAAAAAATATATATTACACTTGATCAAGTTTCATTTTTGAAACAAATTATAAGAAAATGAAAATAAAATGCATATCTGAGAAAGGATTTGTATCCAGAATATACAAAGAACTATCACAAATTATGGGCTGAATTTGTGTATTCCCAAAATTTATTTGTTAAAACCCTAACCAATGTGATGGCATTAGGAGGTGGGGTCTTTGGAAAGTAAATAGGTAGTGAGCATTGAGCTTCGTGAATAAGATTAATGCTCTCATAAGAGAGGCTTCTCTCTCTCTCTCTCTCTCTCTCTCTCTCTTTTTCTCCCTCCTCCTCCTCCTTCCTTGCCACCATATAAGGATGCACTCTCCCCTTCCCACCACCATGTGCTCTCCCACTCCCTCCTTGCCACCATATGAAGATGCAAAGAGCAGATGGCCACCTGCAAACCAGGAAGTGAGTCCTCACCATACATTGATTGTATCTGCTAGCACTTTGATCTTGAAACTCTCAAGCCTTGACAAATGTGAGAAGTAAATAATTTGTTGTTTAAGCCAAACAGTTTGTGATATATTTTTATAGCACCCTTAATTGATAACATACACCTCATTAAGACAAGCAATTCAATTAAAATAAATTAAAAATTTGAACAGACACTTTATTAAGTAATATATAAAGACAGAAGTTAAGGATGTAAAATGCCCCTTAACATCACTAGTCATTGGGAAAAATAAAATTGAAACTACAATTTATACAATTATATACTGGTGAGGATGAAGGGCAACTTTATCAAGCATCATTGATGCAAAATGCAAAAAGGTCTATTGCTTCAGAGAACAGTCTTTAATTTACACATATATATTACACATGTATTTACCATACGACCTAACAAGCTCTCTTCTAGGTTTTAACTCAAGAGAAAAGAAAGTATACATCAACATGCAATTCTGTAGGTGAATATCTGCAGAGGTTTTATTCATAATCACCCAAAATTAGAAAGAATCCAAATGCATATCAACTATGGTGAAAGAATAAACTCTGGTGCATCCATAGAATTAAATGCTATTCAATAACAAAAAGAAACAGAATACTGATACAACCAACTGGGATGAATCACAAATGACTTATATGATTCAAAGGCTATACATAATAGGATTTCATTTATATATTTTGAAAAGTCAAACTCATAGGAGCAAACTACAGGCCAGTGTTTTTTAGAACTTGAGTTTTAGGGAGGGGTATTGCGTATAAAGTCAAATGAGGGAGCCGTGGTGGTTGGTGAAATGCTTTATATCTCATCTATCTGTGGTGGTGATTACATGACTGTGTGTGAAATTCATATGACTGTACACCTTTAAAGGATGATTTACTATATGTAAATTATACCTGCATAGACCTGTTTTTTAATATATATACTTTATTATTGCATTTATATTAATATGAAGCTCAATAGCAAATGAAATTTTTACTATGTGAGAAATAAGACTAGTAGTAATCACTGTATGTGGATGCTGGTGTTTGTTGGGTAGGAACCTAAAGGAGGATTCTGTGATGCTAAAAATTGCCCTGTATCTTCTTTCATATGGTGGAACACAGGGTTATACATATGTAAAAAATACATGGTTCTATATACTGAACATGTATGTATGAACACTTGTAGTAGAATATATGCACATGTGTGTATATTGTAGTGTGTGTGTGTGTTATACTTGAGTTAAATATCTTTGTAAAATATATACAGTCAGCCCTCCCTATCCATGGGTTCCACATCCATGGATTCAACCAACCGTGGATTGAAAATGTTTGCCCATTCCATTTACCGCTTAATGAGAAAGAATAAACTATATATTTTTGGGGAATATAAAAGGAAAACAAATGGAAAAAGGATGGTTCTGCCATTGCTAAACATGTATAGTCTTTTTTTCTTATCATTGTTCCTTAAACAATATAGTATAACAACAGTTTTTATAGCATTTACATTGTATTAGATATTAAAATTAATCTAACGATTATTTAAGAAAGTGGAAAAATGTGGATAAGCCATATGCAAATACTACATCATTTTATATAAGAAACTTGAGCACCTGTAGATTTTGGTAATCATGGGGGTTTTGAAACAAATCCCCTACGGATGTTGAGAGACAACATTATTTTGAGCGCCAAAAAGCTAAGAACTACTGGAGTAGACAAGAACAATGTCTATAGTTCAAATAACTGGCTTAAACTATTCTGTCTTTAAGATAACTATCAAATCCCTGGAGTAAATGGGGACTATTTAGGCATTTTTAAGAAGTTGTACTTCTTGTGGTTTTATTATATCCTCTTTTAATATTAACTATTTGTGACCATAACAAAAGTAAAATGAATGGTTTTGCCAGTACTGAACATGTACAAACCTTTTTCTTCTTGTCATTTTTCCTTAAACAGTACAGCAAGACTACTAAGCTATTACTAAAATAGTAATAGAGTTACTGTTTTTGCTCTGTGGATGAAGCACTTTTGTAATTTTTCAGCTGGACAACAATCTGAGACTTTTTGTGTCCATATAGGCATGATTATGAAAGGTAAGTCAAAGTGAGTTAAATTCCCACTTATAAGCCTAATATTTTCTAATAGTTCATCATGCCACATATAGTTTATTCTTTCTCATTGAGAGTTAAATTCAATGCAGATTTTTATATTGTCTATTTTATTAAGTAAGCAAAACTAAAATTTGCAGGTATCTTTTCTCAGATAATATCTACGCATTGCAAAAATAGGACATATTACACTTACTAAATACCTGTGAGAAGTATCTCTTTCCCCGATCGTGCTTGTTTACAGTTGAATGCTACTGTTAGAGTACAGAGAACTAATCATTGAACCTACCTCAAAGTGATAAAAGAATAAAAATTGTGTATTATCTGTGGCCCATTTTCTGCTATATATATATGTATATATATACAAGCACACACATATATATGTTGGATATGTGTGCATACATGTATACACACATATATATGTTAGATATGTATATATATCCCAAACAACAAACTATTAAAGCAATAGCTGTGTTCTGTTTAAAGAGTTGATTGGACTTACCAGCAAACTCTAGATTTGGTGTCGCAAACAAATTGCAGGAGGTAACTGAAGTAACATCTGAAATTCATCTCATCATTATCTATTCAACAAATATTTATTGTATGCATACTATGTTTCAAATACTATTATAGATTCTGAGAATATAGCGGAAGACAAAATAGATTATCTTCATGGAGCCTGTATTCTAGTGAGAGGCAACCAAAAACAAGTAGATAAATAAATGATGTAATTTCAGATAGTGTTAATTGCTATGATGAAAATAAAGAAGAGAGAGTAATGAAGTCACATCACTGAGAAGGAATCATTTCAGCAGAGACGAAGGATGAAAAGAACTAGAGATTACTTCATTGATTTGTTTTTGTAAAGGAAATCGGTTCACTACATTTAACTAAGCATCAAAAACCTAACATGTCTAAGGACAAGGTCTTCATTTTCTCCTACAAACCTGCTTCAATCCCAGTCCCCAAGTGCTCACAGATACCTCCTCTCATTTAATGACATTAGCATGATGTTATTCATATTCCTATGCTGTTAATATGACAACTATTGAGTAAAAATAGTATTATGTGTACAAAATGGGACAAAAAATAAGCAGTAGATGAGTTTAGAATAAATTTAATATAAAATTAAATACCAAATGCACTGAAATTATTTAAGAAGGCTATATATTAATTTTCTGAGATATTCTCTGTACATCATTGTTTCATGCTTGCTGAGGGCAAAAATAACGAAGTAGGAGACATGTTAGAAATAACTTTAGAATTGTAATTGGTAAGTTCTCTTTTCAGCTTTTAGAATGAACATGACCATTGCTCTCTAAAAATACCAAATGCTCAAATCTAGCTGTGGAAATTTAAATGGCATTGTGAAATGAACAAGCTTTTTGAAAGTATCCTAGACTCACCCTAGAGCTAAAATTCTGGTTTTAATGTATATGCAACTCTGCAATAGCTAAGCAAACTAATGAAATGACTATTTGATAAAATGTGTTGTTTCACAAAAAATGGTTAATTTAATATTTACTACATTAGAATTAAACCATCATTAGCTTAAATAAAGGATATGCCAATTTTGAGAATTGTGGTTTAATTATGTTATCCTTATCTTTTCAGAGACACGACTGTGCATGTGTGGAGTATTTAGTTTAGATTTAACATCTATTTGCCTTAAAATTGGAGTAAAATATTCAGGCTGTTCCTCTAAGGTTATTCTTTTCAAAAATCCATATTATCTAAGTGTAATAATATTAGCTCTTTGGTCCATATTCTAGAATTCCACTAAATAATTACTTCCCTATTTACTTATTTGACGTTTCAACTTGCTAAGAACACACACACACACACACACACACACACACACACACACACAGAGTTGAACCTAGAGTTATACATATCTATAAATATACTTGAGGACATTTTGGTGTTATACAATCTGTTATAATCAAAACATGTTAAATGTTAACATAATTGCTGCTGCATATTTTGTTGAACTGCCTTAATCAAGGATTCCAAAAATGGCCCAAGTTATAAGTAACATTCATTCCCTATATGAGATCAAAATCAAACCAAAGATACCAAAAGCCAGATTCCTGAGGATACTATGAGTCAAGTACAATTGATGTCTCTCATGTAGTTTTTGCTGTAGATGTTTAAAAATGCAGTATTTTCTATCTAGCATGACTCTATGTCCTGTTTAGGCTGTCAGTGAATATAATTATCTTTCAAAATAATTCTGCTTACACAGTAGCTCTAAGTTGCCAACATGCTTATACACGCAGGCAGCATCCTCCTGGACGTTGTTAGATTGAATCTGACTGAGTGAGTCAGCATATTCCACATAGAGAGAAATATTCCTGACATGGAATCAATGTTCCGTTTAATATTCTCTTATTTGGGAAACCAGTATTGAATTCATGCCTAAACTTTTCTGATAAACTCTGGTCAAGTCCAAGTTCTTCAGGGTGTCCAAAATTCATGAAATCATTTTCATCACATAAATTATTACAGTTCTATCTAAAACAACTTAGATCACATGGAAGACAGGAAGAAGGCAATGGAGGGAATTAAGAAAACCGGTTTACTACAGTTGTTCATGATCCTCAGGTTACTCAAAATAGGAAATTAGAAGCTTAGAAAAATGGCTTCAACTTTTTCTGAAGTACATATATCTCAGAGAAGCATTAAAATATTTGGTTGGAAAATAAACATAAGGCTACTTTGTTGTTGTTGTTGTTGTTGCTGTTGAGACAGTGTCTCACTGTGTCACCCTGGCTGGAGTGCAACGGTGCAATCTCAGCTGACTGCAACCTCTGCCTCCCGGGTTCAAGCAATTCTCCTGCCTCAACCTCCCTAGTAGCTGGGATTACAGGCGCCTGCCACTATGCCTGGCTAATTTTTTGTATTTTTGGTAGAGATGGGGTTTCACTATGGTGGCCAGGATGAAGGCTGTTTTCATTTGGTACTGAATCTTACCGATCCAAGCAAAGATTTAAGAGTATATGGATTAAATAAAGGCCGAGGAGGAGCTAAGAAATGAAATAATTTTACAAAACCAGGGAAATAGTTGTTTTGTAATGGGAAACATAAATATTATGGAGAATATTCAGGAATGTTTTATATACTTCAAACAGTTTTGAAAGTGAGGGCAGAGAACATATTTTAAACTGTTAGCTGGAAAACAGGGGTCTTGCCAATATTGGGCTTAATCATAAAGTTCACAGTGTTTCCAGAAAATCTGATTTGGGAACATGACAGTCATGTCCGAAGTTCTGAAGACAACTCTGAGATTAAGATGGTTCAAATTCATGTTGGGAAGATTCTGCAATATTAGGAAGTAATATCATAATGAAAAACCAAGATGGTAGTCACATGTCTGTGCTTTAATCACTAGATCGAATAAGGTCCATATGTACAGGAAAGGGGAGCAAGTATAGAAACTGCAGAAGAGTTGGGAAAACCTTGGAGTTTGTGTTGGGTTTAAATATGTTTATTTTCCTTATCACTTTTTTAAAACATTTATTCCTAGAATCAGATGTGCTCACATTCAGCAGAAAGAGAATTCTGGTAGAGTCATCTCTGAGTAGACATGCTTGTTTAGTCTTACACTAAAGACATTAGTTCAGTGCTTTCAGAGGGAAGAAATATTTAGAGTCCAAGAAAATATGTATTTCTTAGTGGTAATATATGAGTTTATTTCATTTCAATGTGGTCTGTGCTTTACTATATTCGTATGTTGTCAAAAGCCACCAACAAATTGACATAGTCTGATTTAGTTTTACTAAATGATATAGCACAAGCATCATCTACTTTATTTCTGAAACTCATCTTCTATGCTCAATGGAGTTAAGTAGCCACTCAATATTTCAGTCTAAGTGAAAAGAGCTAGAATTTTCTGAGGGACATCAGTCTCATATATGTCCCTTAAATCTGATCACTGCTTTTTTTTTTTTTCTTTTAGGATTGACAGGCACTCATTAAGCTAAATAATAACTGAAATTTTATTTCTACTACTTTTTAGCTGTTTCATTTTTCTCCTAAACACTCTGTTGGTGTTTGAGATACAGAGATCAGATCTTCTTTTGTCAGTTTGCTCCAAGCCTGGATCTTCATGGTCAGATTATAGATAGTGTGTGTAGTGCTGAAGAATTCTGTCCAAGAATCTAGTAACATGAATACAAATTCTTGATTCAAAGAGCAGCTGTGTGTGTGTGTTTGAAAGTAGAAGCTCATCCTATTAGATAGTAAAACAAATAATAAAATTCTACAATTAAGATATTGTAACACTGACTTATAAATAGAGGATGGGCCAGTGGAAAAATATAAAATAGTCCCCAAATAATGAGAATATGGTATATGTGATATACCATATTATACATAATATATCAATTGCATTTCAAATTTGTGGTCAAAATAAATACTTTCTAGTACATATTTACATCAAAATATAAAATGTATCCAATACCTCACATCATACCCCAAAATATATTCTGAATGGATAAGAGATGTAAACATTAAAAATGGAGTCATACAAGTCTGTGTTGGATTGTGCTTTTAACGTGATTGAGACAAGGCTATGCTTTCTCCAGAATCTCCTCACCTGGAGTCGATTAGTGTTGGCCAAAAGAGAAACTAAGGCAAGATCCAGAAGAGTAAGTGGAACAACAATCACTCTTGCAAACTTGTCATAGTCACATATGGTTATGTACAAAGAGATGCACAGTGGATTTGCTTCATTCTCCTCTACTCCATGTGTCAGTCCTGTTGGATGAAGCAGTCTCATACCCACCACCAGATACTGGGTTTTGAAACTTGTAAGCAGAAGCTACAAAGGCACATAGACATCTCCATGAATTCCCCTTCTGTTGCTCCACTTTTGTAACTGGATATGCTTGATTTCTTGCATTATTACCTTGCAAACTCTGACATGTCCACCTTTGTGAGTATTTCAGCTGAATTCAGTAGTGACTATTGGATTTCCGCTTCCAGAGCTTTACTTCCTCAGCTTCAGTCATCATTTTTCAAGGTTAATTCCTTTACTATTTACTGTATCTCTATAATGCTCATAGTATTCTTGCTTTCTTGACTGCTGAAGAAGTTAGTACTTAGAAATCAGGCACGGTCATAACAAAAACATAAAACAGCACTGATTTGGGAATGAGCATATTGGATGAGGCAGAAAAAAGTATCTGGAAAACTGTTAGTATAGCAGAACAAATGATATACTAAACATTTAGAAAGAGCAAAGAATAATAATACAGAAACTATTATAGCAGTTTGGTGACCTGTGTTTGTAGTTGCAGAAAAATACAACTGTCAAGTACAGTAACAGGAAAGATATAAAATTGACCAATAAATGTAGCCACCTTGGAAAGATGATTTCTAGGCCAAATAAATATATTAAATATCAATTGATCTATTTTAGCTGTCTATGAAAAGATGCAAAAAGAGAATAGCTAAAGAATAAACTATTCAGTTTGCAAGCAGAATTTAGAGGTAATAGAGAAGCACCAAATTTACAAGTGAATCTGTTTGTTATCTTCAGACTCTTTGGTCAGTAAAAATCTCCCCAAACAAAAAGTAAAGCAAGGTCTAGGGGTGCAGAACGAATTTCAAGACCTTTTTAAAAATTTCTATTAGATTTAAGTTAGTGCCTAAGACCCTAAAAAGAGGGATTCTTAGAATTGTATGTGTGTTTTTTCCTACTGAAGATTGACACATCCCTTGTAGAGAAAGTCTTAGAGCACCATCTGTCTCCAAAAGAATCATAGACTTAGCCTTGAAGCAATAAACATGCACCTGGATCATATTCATAGACAGGGAATAAAGCTTTTAAGGAATTGTACTAATTAAAGTATCACAATCTTGGCATACAAAAGAATATAGTTCTTTAAAAAGAAATTTCTGGGCCTCTAACTCTTCATAAGCAGCAAGCATTTTGAGAATGCTACCCTATTTTTTGCTGTTGTTCTTGTTGTTATCAATTTCTATGCAATGAATTGCCCAAACTTAATTTACTCTAATTAACCCTTGATTTTGTGGGTCAAGATTTAGGACTGGGTTAGCTGGATGTTTCTTCTGCTCTATGTTCTGTTAACTGGGGTCATTCATTTGATTGCATTCGGCAGGAAGCTGTAATGGCCTGAAAGATCCAATAAAGCTTTCCCTGCATGTCTGGCACCTTCCTGCTCCTACAGTGGCCTCTATCTCCATATGGTTACTTGGCCTTCCTTATAGGTTATCTTGGTATAGTTGGACTTCTTACATGGCATCTGATTTCTGAGAGGGATTGTATCATGTGGAAAAAAGCAGAAGCCGTGTATATCTTACAGCCCATGCCCAGTGGTTAAACGTCTCTTCTGCTACACTCTATTAATGAAATCTAGTCCCAAGAGCCAGCACAAATTCCAGAAGAAAGCAAATAGGTGGGAAAGGTGGCAAAGAATTTACTGCCTTCTTTAATTTGCAACAGTTACGAAGATGGTCTATGCCTTATGAAATATGAAGTATATCTGAGAGGGGAGAGAACACAAGACAAAAACCTAAATCATGGGCTGTGGTGAACATTTAAATAGAGAGGCACTGCCAAGGAACAGGAAAATATGACACTGGAAAATAATCTGAGGAATGTAAAGAGGTTAGTGGACAGGGACCTATTTCCAGGGATTATTGCTAGGCCATACTCGTAGAATGTTTCTTGTCCCCAGTATAGAGAGCCCTGGCAATATTCTCCCAACAAGACTTTGGAATTTCTATGGCCAGTGATAATGTGACTTCCTTTGTTCTTCTATCTCAATAAGAATGCATATCAGGTGTTCCCGTGCCTATCTAGCCTGTTGAGTATGTTATAAAAGGTCACTTTCTCATAGGCCTCTACATCAAGAGCATCCTCGTATGCATCCAAATTGCAACTCTCATGCCATATTTGATTAAATGAGAGAGTCCTGTGTCAGGGAATGTTGCTTACAGGAGCATGGAATTTATTTTGAGTTATTTTGTGTTGTGCTACTTTGCTTACAGGAGACGTATAAATATATGTAGCCAAAAACTCAGCTGTTGTATGTTGTAAAATTGACTACAAGTTTTGATCTCCCAGAAAGACGTAATGATGGCTCTGGGTTGGCCATATGACTTGCTTTGACCAATGATGCATTACCACTGGGACACGAGCAGAGGTTTGTAGAGTACATGCATATTACGACTTGTCAACTTGATGATACTAGAAAGTCTTAGACCACCACCACGTGAAAAAAAGACAGACTAACCTGAATAATCTGCAAACATGTGGCCCAGTTACCCCATCAACTTAGAGGGCAGCCAGACATCTGAAGGTCATATGAATAATGTTATCAAGATCCTGATCTCTGCTGACTTAGTTTGAGCTGAGAAAGTAAAGTAAACTTTTCTGTATATATTATAATATATTTAACATTTTCTTTTTTAAAATAAACAACATAAATTCCATGGTCCTATTTTAATTATAAATAATTCTGTAATTCCATTATGACATCTTATGCGTTATTGAGAATTGTGTTTATCACCAAGCAAAAGTAGGTATCTTGCTTATATTTGTATCCTTATGATCTTCCTCCATGCTAAAGAATTAAATTTCTAGCCTTGGTTTTTTTCACATCATGGCTATCCAAGACTTCCCATCTACGAAGATGGAATGTTTTGAAATGCATCTTCCCTTCTTTCAGAAGCTTATTTCTATTAAATATTTGTGTTATTATTTTCTAAATCAAACTATTCTAACAATGACCCCACTAACATCTTAAAATCCAAAACTATTTTTCTTGGCTTATTCTTAAGAAGAAAGATGAAAAACATATCCCAAATTGTTATATTCTTTTAAGGGGTTTTGTTGCCTAGGTGACTGTTTCCATAAAAATTTTTAATATCAAATAAACAGGATAATATTGCTTTCATTTAAAAACTACTTCTATAAAAAAGCAGGAGGATTTTTTAGAAATAATTTTTTTCACATTTCCTATTTCCTATTTCACTGTTCTGTAAGTAAAATAAGGAATCTAAAGGAAGATAATCCTTAGGATTACTTTCATCTTTATTTTCCATATTTTAAGATATTGCCTTTATAGTATCAGAATCTAGTGATGTATCATTTACAGTGGTGTATAATTTATGTTCCACTAGAAAATTATTGCTATGTGGAAATACTATTTTAGCCTAATTCTGAATATGGTAGTTATATTTTAGATGTCTATATTAATTTATTTTTTAAAAGTTTTTACCTCAAGATTTTTCTTGATATATTTTTGGAAATACAATATCCAATTACTATGACTTCATAAAAAATTACTTGAAATTTATTGGTGTAAAACAGTTGCAGTTTGAGCATCCCTAAATCCAAAAATCTGTAATTCAAAATGCTCCAGAAACCAAAACTTTTTGAGCACTGACATGACTCCACAGGTGGAAAACTCCACACCTGACCTCATGCGATGGATCACAGTCAAAATGCAGGCACACAACTACGAAGACGATGTCATTAACACTGCAGGCAAAGTGCCTGTAGATGACGTGGTAAAAAATGTGTGATGAGCTTAGGAAGCACTAGAGCAGTATGCATGATAGGATAAGAAACCATGTCAGTTTATGAAATCAAAGAGAGACTGCTAAGACAAATACTATTGTTAATGAGGCAGACGACCCTAAAAGACACATTTTAAAAAGTTATCCGATAGAATGCCTTCTTATCCTTAGGGGACACACTTTATTTTTCCTCAACTACTTCTGATATTTCTTATCACCTAAAAAAAATTAACATGCAGCATACAGCAAACTTTTAATTAAAACACAGGATTGTAGGGATTGTAGGTGGGAACTGAAAACCTGCTGGTGATGGTTGTGGCTGTTGTCTACCAGCTGGTACAGGGGTTCTGGTGCCGCTGCTGTGCTGCTGAATTTTTCACTTTACTAATAGTGTGTCATAATTTTTACTTATAGTACTTATGTGTGAAGAAGTGCAGGAAAATGATTGCTTATTAGTAGCTTATAAACTACAAGTCAGAAATGATGATGTCCAACAATTACAAATTGTCCACATGGGTGACTGAAATAGGGATACTTTTGCTTTCTGATGGTTCAGTGGACACAAACTTTGTTTTGTACACACAATTATTATTATTATTATTTATTATACTTTAAGTTCTAGGGTACATGTGCATAACATGCAGGTTTGTTACATATGTATACTTGTGCCATGTTGGCGTGCTGCACCCATCAACTCGTCCTGTCTCTTATACACATCTAGATGTGTATAAGAGACAGGTATTCCATGGTGTATATGTGCTACATTTTCTTAATCCAGTCTGTCACTGATGGACATTTGGGTTGATTCCAAGTCTTTGCTATTGTGAATAGTGCCGCAATGAACATAAGTGGTGCACACAATTATTAAATAGAACATATATAATTACTTTAACTCTATGTGTATATGATGTCTATAAAAGATAAATTATATGTTTAGACCTAGGTTCTATCCCCAACATATCTCACTATGTACATGCAATTATTTCAAACTCTGAAAAAAATTTAGAATCGGAAACACTTTTGGTCCACAGTGTTTCAGATAAGCGATATTTGACCTATAGTATTATGCTCTTGGATTGTATGGGACAGAAAGTTGAGAGGTTAGATAGCAGGGTAGCTTGTCCCTTTTCATAATTCCTGGGCCCTTAGCTAGAATACAAGATGTTGAGGGCTGGAGTGATCTTGAGGTTGGTGGTTCACAGTATTTGTTGGCTGAGAACCTACCAAGGGTATTAGCCAAAATCCTAGAAGAGTGTAGGGACAAATGGGTAGATAAGTAAGATATCATATTTCAGTGCAGTTTTAATTTGCACTATTTAATTGCATGCAAGGTTGATAATAATTTTTATGTGAAATAATAAATGTTTCTTTAAATTATTTATATCTTTTGCTGTTTTTCTTGCTTAGAATGTATTGGTCTTTTTCCTTCTTTATTTTTGGAGTCTATATATTGGGGATATTAACTCTTTATCAGTGATATCATTTGAAAATATATTTTTCTCATGTATTCTCTTTTTTCATGCAAAACATTTTAACTTTTATTTCATCGGAATTACTACTCACTTATCTTACATTCTCTGAAATTTTAATCATAATTAGAATAATTTTTCCCACTCCCAGTAAAATAATTTATCCATGTTTCACTGTTAGATAACTTTTTCTATGTAACAACAACAACAACAAAAAAATGAGTGTTTTGCATGGGTTAGTAAATGTTTTTCTGTAAAGAGCCAGGATGTAAATATTTTAGGCTTTATGAGCTATGTCTTTCCTGGTGTGACAGGGGTCTTCCATAGCTTGCTGATCCCTGTCCTACTCCAACATCTTGGTCCTCAGACAGAAATCTGTCACTGTGCATAGTTTGTCATGATAATTTTCTTTTTAGATGAAAGGGCGCAGAAGTCTGAGCCAAGAGCAATGGAGAACATTGATACAGAATTATACTCAGGGAACAGACTAGTACAATGAACTAAGAACCCTCCCTTGGAGATGCAGAGGCCAATGAACTGGGAAGTCAATCAGTGCCTAAGGAATAAGATCTAGGTCTTGCATGTAAGAGGGAAAAATGTTCTTTAATAATGAATAATGTAGAATAATAGAATTAGAAAGATACATTGTAAGATTGTGGCATTTATATTGCTTGTTAAAAATAAATTCAATTTAAATAGTAAATATATCAAAAATTTTAAAAACTGTATTTCTGAGCCCAAGTAGTACAGGTATATTGCCTTTGAATTGATCATATTAAAATTAAAACTATTATTACAAATCCAATATTGAGTATATTTTTGCATAAAGCAAAGTCATACTCTATATATATAAGGTAACAATCAAAGGAAAAATTACTATGTATTAATCTTGTAGTGAATTGTAGATAAATTCAAACCTAGAAATTTAATATAAGAATTTAAGAAATTAAAAGTACATTTATAATATGTTGGGGTGAATATTTTCAGATTTATTGCAGAAATGTGAATTTGGAAAGAGACATTTCTGGCACATGTTCTGAAAATTAATGATAATATTTTAGGGAAAAAGGCTGCATTATACATCATGTAAGTAGGGCATAATTCCAGATCATTAACTTTCATACAGGAAATGGGTCTAAAAATTATTTTGGAAGAGATGTAGAAGACTAAATACTTATCTTGAATTCTTTACTTGAGTTCAAAAAGCCTAACTAGTTATTTCTGAACGCATTAGCTGCATTCAGAAATGATATCCCTCTCTGCAAAAATGTAAACAATTTCTATGACATAAGATCTCTGACTACATCCCTTTAATGATTTTGTGTTTGTTTGTGTGTGTGTATGTGTGTGTTTGTGTGTGTTGAGAAAGAGGGAGGGGAAGAGAGAGAGTTGTATCTTTCTATCTTTCTTCTTGATAAGCTGTAATTTCCGCATTGTGATTCTAAGTCTAGTAGTTGTTCTGTAGATTCCTATGATAGTACTTCTATATTCTCAACTGGAGATGATACCCAGCTGCTCTTACAAGCTGAGAATTGACCCTGTTAAATTACATAGCCAGTAATAACATCTACACTCTGATTATTGTAACTTATGATCCATACACAGTCATTACATTTCAGTTTATATGATAATCTTGGTGATAACGGGAGATATTTCAGTCAACATAATTTTTCTTTTCCAGATTGAAAAAGATACTAGCACCAAGCTTTATTCTGGTTATTTAGTGATGAAAATTATAACAAATTTTGACAAAGAACAGACATGTTCCTCAACTGTACCTCTTTCAAAGCTCCTTGGTTGAGTTTATTATCTGGCAGGAAAATCAAGACCTGAAGTCCAACCTGAGGCATATTTGTCAGCTTATTTGCCAGTTACGTTCCTTCTGTGAAGTATATCAGGAACCGAAATGGCTGACATAGTTTAGATGTGTTACATGTCCATTTGTTGAAGGCACTGATCTACTGTTTTCTCAAATGGATTTCTGTTTGAAGTGACTATGAAATAATAGAAATGATTTTAACAAGAAAATTATGAAAAATAAATGTTACACATGCAAAACAATTACGTTGCAGTTCTAGTAATATTGCAATATTGCTAAAGCATTATTTTAGTATTGCTTTCAGTGTCTACCCAGTGGTGGACTGGAGCTAATGGCACCATCTCAAGAGGCAATTATGCACATCTTTTCCTAATTCTGTGTTTGCTGCTACGCCACATAGATAACTTAAAGTTGGCATATCATAGAAATTGGCAAACACTATAAATCAATGTTTCCCAACTCTGGAGAGCTTATTGTTAAATATTTACCACCACAGCATACTACTGGGTCTACTGTCTATTTTTTTTCTTTTTATTTTCTTATTTTAAAGTTCAATATATTGTATTATTTGATCTCCTCTTCAGATTCCACATGTAATTGACATCATGCAGTATATGTCTTTCTGTGCCTGGCTTATTTCGATTAGTATAATATCTTTCAGTTTCAGCCATGTTGTTGCAAATAAGAATTTTTCTAATGGCCAAATAGGCTTGTATTTTATATAAATAAGTGTGTATTTTATATATACTTCTATACATTTGTACATATATATACTTGTATTTTATATATACTTGTGTATATTTATAAATATATATACTTGTATTTTATATATACTTGTATATATTTGTATTATATATATAAAATACTTGTACCACATTTATTAATATGTTGATCCATTGATGAAAACTTGGGTTATTTCTATAGCTTTGCTATTGTGGACAGTGTTGCAGTAAATATGGAAGCGCAGATATCTCTTCAACATAGCAATTTCATTTCCATTGGATATATACCCAGAGAATAATTGCTGGATCATGTGGCAGTTCTATATTTAATCTTTTGAGAAATCTTCATAGTGTTTTTTGTAATGGCTCTACTAATTTACATTCCAA
>NW_012108808.1:2898256-2905574 GCF_000951045.1 Mandrillus leucophaeus | reverse complement strand
TTTTTTTTTTTTCATATATTCTCTGGCCATTTAGATGTCTTCCTTTGAGAAATATCTATTTTGGTTCTTCAACAATTTTTAATGTTGGGTTATTATTTTTTTTCACTATTAAATAGCTTGAGCTCCTTATGTATTTTGGATATTAACTCCTTACCAAATGTATAGTTTGCAAATTCTTTCTTCTGTTCTACAGATTGTTTCTTCACTCTGTTGATCATTTTCCTTGCTTCCCATAAGCTTTTTAGTTTAATGCAATCCCATTTGTTGGTTTATGCTTTTGTTGCCTGTGCTTTTAGGTTGATAGTAAAAAAAGTAATTGCCTAGACCAATGACAAGAAGGTTTTCCCCCTCTGTTTTCTTCTCATAGTTTTACTGTTTCAGGTTTAACATTTAAGTCTTCAATTCACTTTGAGTTGAATTTTTGCATACAGTTTGAGGCACGTACCCAATATCATTTTTTTTTTTTTTTGCATGTGGATATCTAATTATTCCAACACTACTTACTGGAGAGACCGTTCTTTGCACACTGTATGTTCTTGACATCTTTGTCAAACATCAGTTGATTGTAATTTTATAGATCTATTTCTGAGCTCTCTATTGTGTTCATTGATCTGTATGACTGTTTTTATGCCAATACTATGCTGTTGTAATTTATTATAGCTTTGTAGTATATTTTGAAATCTGTGATGACTCCAGCTCTGTTCTTTTTGCTCAGGATTACTTTGGCTATATTGGGTCTTTTGTGGTTTCATCTGGCAGTTTATATTTACCCACAGTTTTGCTCTTTCCTATATTCTTCTTTCTTCTTTTCTGATTTTCCAAGTTTTTAAAAATCAGTTTCTGTCTGTGTCAAAACCTCCTTTAGCTATTTGTTTAGGGTAGATCCTCCAGTCACAAATTCCCTACTTTTAATTTATCTGAGAATGTATTTGTTTTTTCATCCTATGAGGTATCTTTTCTAGATACAGAATTCTAGATTGCCTTTTTTCTTTTAGCACTTGAAAAATTTGCATCACTTCCTTCAAGTTTTCACAATTTTTGACTAAAAATTGACTGTTATTTGAATGCCCACCCCTCTTTCATGGGTAAAGTGAAGTTTCTTTCTCACTGCTTTCAAGATTTTTTCCTTGTCATTAGTTTTCTGAAGTTTAATTATGATAAATCTTGATGAGAATTTCTTTGTTTGTCCTGTTTGTGTTTGCTTAGCTTCTCGAATATGTAGGTTTTGGTCTTTTTTACAAGGTTGAGAAATTTTCAATACCATCGTATCCTTCTCTCCTTCTAATACTTAAGTGATAAAAATGTTAAATCTTTTGAAAATTTCAATTTGCTGAAGTTCTGCTTATTTCTTTTAAAAGTGTGTTTTCTCTCAAGTTGGCTGTTTTCTTTTGTTTTGTCTTTGAGTTCACTTGTTCTTTCTGTTGCCCTCTTCATTCTGCTATAAGTCACATTCATTCAGATTTTTATTTTGAGTACTATATTTTTCAGTTCTAAAGTGTTCATTTTCTTCTTATTTACATCTTCTATTTCTTTCCTGAGAATTTGTATTTCTTTCTGAGATTTTCAATGTTTTTATTTGCTTCAAACATGTTCATAATTGCAAATTTAAGAATGCCAGCTGCTTTAACATTCTTTTTAGAAGCATTCTAGCACCTGTGCTATCTCAGTGCTAGCATCTGTTTATTGCCATCTGTCATTTTAGCATTGTCCTGCTTCACAGTATGATGAGTAATTTTTCATTGTATTCTGGACTTTTGGGATGTTATGAGAAGCTGGGTCTTATGTAAATCTTGTCTTTTAGCAGATCTAGGATACTGCATCAGTGCATCAGGGGAACCCTCATTTTTATTACAAGGTGGAGATGAAAGTCCAGGTTCCTCACTCAAACTCCTTTGACAGCAAAGAAGGAGTGGCTTATTATCACTGGGATTTGAGGCTCCACACTAGACCTCCACTGATACTATTCTTGCTGGGAGGAGGAGGGAGGTCTCATTATAGCTCCATGTGTTACCACTGCTGAAATAATAGGGTGCAGGTTCATTATGCTGTGTGGTGGTAGGAATCTTGAATCTCCTCTATGCCTCCTTTGACACCCCCAGTGGGGAGAGGGAAGGCTGCTTTGTTAGTATTGGGTGAGGTAAAATTTAGATTTCCCACATACTCCCCATTAACAAGGGAGAGGCTAATTACTGCCCAGCAGAGTTAAGAGTCATGGATCCTAATTTGCACTCATCCTTTTCTGGCATCTGCACAAGGGAGCTAGGGAGTTAGGCATGTTGACAAGATCCTCTGCTTCACCACACTTTATTCAGGCTCCTGAACCTTCTTCTAGGTTCATATGTGCACTCCCTTGTAAAATATAGTTTTAGCAAAAATCTACATATGTTTTCAAATATGACAAAATTACTTGAAAAATATCATTATTTCTTAGTTTTTAAAACTATAGTATTCATTTGCATGTTTAGGTTATCTATTTTTTTAAAAAATCGTTAATCTCATTACTTTATAATCTCTAAAAAGTAATTCATCTCATTGTTTTAGAGTCTCGCCCTTGAGAATCCACAATTTTGTGACGGCCTTCTCAAGTATCTTTATTGTCTCAAGATATAAATATTTTGCCATGGGATAACTTATCCTTAAATCTTTATTATGAAACAGAGGTTGATACCTCACAACTGTATTCGTAGCCACTGTTACTGGGCGGTAGTACATTAGAGGAGCAAAGGTTGTTAGTTCTTGAGTCACAGTGACTAAGCTTTTATACTGACATTTGCCCCCCACTATTTGAGCAGATTCCCCAAACTTTCCATGCCTCGGTTTTCTCATCTGAAAAATTAGGATAAAAGCACTTCCAATAAATTATAATACCATTTACATAGATAATATGTGAAATCCTTAGGCAAGTGATTGGCATCTAAAAAACACTCAGCAAAAAATTAGCTATTAAATATTAATTATTCATGATCTTATCACTGAAATACATCAGACAGTTTCTACATTACCCACCTCGGGTAAATATTTTTATCCAAATATTTAAAATTGTGCTTCTATCAAATGAAGACAGATTATCAGAGACTAGCGTATTATGGAATCTGTTTTTTTAAATATTTCTTTCTTTTTTTATTCTATAGTGTGTCCTAAAGCAAAAAATACAAATACAAATGTGAATAGATTACTAAGATTATTCGTTTTTAACATTATATAACAAAATTGGTACATTTATTGGGTTCTTGTTAAGAGCCCAGAGTTCTCCTACGTGTTTTTTATGGTACTATTATCTCCCATGTGCAAATTAGGAAGCTGGGGGCACAGAGAAGATTAAAAAATGGTAAAAAGCCAAACAGTTATTATGAAATGGAGTCAGATAAAGTGGAGTCAGATAATAATGCTGCCTCAGAGCTCACATTCTTGAGCACTATAACACATTTTCTTGAATGTATTTCTGATACAATCTTGAATCCTTTTTAATAAGTTACAAATGTGGAAAGAAAAAATGTATATATGTGTGTGAATTCTAATCATTACTGTATCACACTATAGTATATGATCTTTTTGCTGTGTTTTATTTTGGTTTTGAGACAGGGTTTTGCTCTGTCACCTAGGCTGAAGTGCAGTGGCATGATCATGGCTCACTGCAGCCTTCATCTCTCAGGCTCAAGTTATCCTTCAACCTCAGTCTCCCGAGTAGCTGGGATTACAGGTGCATGCCACTGTTCCCAGCTAAATTTTATTCATTTATTTTTATTTTTTGGAGAAATAGTGTCTTACCATTGCCCAGCTGGTCTTGAACCCTTGGGCTCAAGCAATCCTCCTTCATTGGCTTACCAAAGTGCTGGGATTACAGGTGAGAGTCACCACACTTAGTCACATATGACTTTTTATACTGGAATAAAACACAAAAGGTATGAGAAATCAACACAAATGAAGATCACTAAACACATTTAATATGTCAGTGCAAAAGAAACCTAGAAAAATTGTCAAAATTGAAACTCATTTTCACTCTCATTAATATGATCCCAAAAGTGATTAAAATGTTTAAATAACACTGAGAAAGATAACCTATTTTTAAATTTTTATTTCCTGCTTTTTCATGATTATTTTCTTTTCAACTTGACATCACAATAGACACAGACAAAAGTTCTGCTATGAATGTTTTGAAAGGTGTTTCTTTTCACATTGCTAATCACGAGGGAAAATTGGCATTTCACATCGAGTAACTGACATCAGGGATGTGCCTATCTTGCAAATCTGAAGTTGTATGTCCAGAATATTTTAGGAGAAGAGGCCATTAGTGCCAATTTGGGGCTTAGAACAGAAGAATTAGCAATAATAATAATTGTTACAATTTTGATGAACAACCAACCTATCCAGAATAGGTATATATGTAGGTTTATATACTGGTATTTAGATAGACATTGAGAGAGAGAATTTTTAATTATACCTAAAAATAATGTTCTTATTTAATTCTAACTTAGAAACCTAGAGAGACTTCAACAAATACTACCGTTTCATGACAAATAATAAAGTTTAGTATTTAAACATCCTTGAAAATGTAGTTTTATACCAATTTTCAATGAAAATTTACACAACAACCATTTGGCATCTTTTCCATTTTCACTTATGTGTAACTAAGTATATTAGAGATAAATAATTCAGTATCCATGACAATTGTAAAGTAATTCATTAAACTGACACTGTACCATAATTGTGTTATTATCAGAAAAATCATCAGCTATTTCCTTATATCAGGTTATTGCATTTCTCACAGTTTTGGCATATTATATGTTGATGAACTATTCTCTCATAATCTGAGAAGTGTCTGTGACATTTTATGATTTAAATAAGTTTCATCATAACATTTTATGAACTTATATCAATCTATAACATCAGCAGTACAAAAGTGCATTTTGACTTGTGCTGATTTATTTAAAACAATTTAGTTAAATTGCCTCATTTAAAAGTCAAGATGTTTTTGTTATAAGATTATTTGAATTGCAATTTTTTTTTTTTTGAGAAAGTAGGGAAACTTACAGAGGTTACATTTTTTTCTGTTCTTACTTTATATTGTGTAGACAATATCTATTCTGTATATTAGATGCAAGAGATGACACTGAGTTTTAAAAATCATCAAAATCTGAGGAAAAAATTACACACAGAGTTGTGAGAATTCAATTCATAATGGGATGACCATATGATTCTGCCATTAATACAGCAGTAATAGGAAGAAAAAAACCAAGAGGAATATTTAAAAGCTTGAAATATATGATTTTTAAAATGGCGATGCAGATTTTCAAGTGGCCTAATCCAACATCTTGGTTTTATAAATAGGGAACCTGGCATTGGGCATGGTTCACTATGGTCATTGGTTTTCTAGCAAATTCTCTTTTTCGAATTGTTTGGCTATTTAAGATGCTAGTTCAATTGTCTTTTCTCTTTTACCTTGACAATGTCTATACTACACAACATGAAATTGTTGTATGCCACTGGATTTTGAAAGAACTAGGCCCAAACAAGACTACTTGGGAAAAAATAAAATAATAAAACATTTTCTATACCCTGCCGTGTTTCTAGGCAAGAGTGGTAACAGGGACATGAGTTAGCAGTTTGACACAGAAGTCCAGGTATGAGGTGATGCTTGCTTAGAGTGTTGGAGGTGGTGTGGAAAGAAGGAGATGAATTAGAAATGTGGTCTCGAGGTAGATTTGCTGACAAGATCAGATGTAAGAGACTTAGGGAAAGGAGCAATCAAGGATGGTCCTAGATTTCCAGCTTCTAGCATGAATAACTGGTACAATTTAGTGAGAAGGGTACTATTTATGGCAGTGGAGCAGTTTTGGAAAGGGGTGGAGGGCAATTTTACTAATGATAATTTTAGAAGTATATGTAAT
This sequence comes from Mandrillus leucophaeus, assembly GCF_000951045.1. Taxonomy (NCBI): domain Eukaryota; kingdom Metazoa; phylum Chordata; class Mammalia; order Primates; family Cercopithecidae; genus Mandrillus; species Mandrillus leucophaeus. Next base: position 2,899,686 of record NW_012108808.1, on the reverse strand, counting down.
GCAGTACTAAAATGGACAAGTCACTTTGGTAATTGGATAGATTAGCCTGAAGCACAGAGGAATGGTATTATCTAGAAGCATCTACTTGAAAGTTATCATTCTGAAGGTGTGATTCAAAGACATGGAGGTAAATATAATCACTCAGGGTGAAGATGTGTAGATTGCTCTCCAAATACCAAATATTATATTGTTAGTGAAGAGTCCAGTAATTCTATTTTAATAATTGCCATATCAATATATATATTGGTGTTAATAATAAATGAGATCAATTTATAAATGCATATCTGATTGCCTCCTTTGGAAAAGCTAATCAGAAACTCAAAAGAATGCAACAGTTTGTCTCTCACCGGCCTGTGACATGGAAGATCCCCCCACCCATCCAGCTCTTAAGTTTTCCCACCTTTCTGGACAGAACCAATGTACATCTTATATATAATGATTGATGTCTCATGTCCCCCTAAAATGTATAAAACCAAACTGTGCCCTGACCACTTTGGGCACATGTTGTCACGACCTCCTGAAGCTATGTCACAAGTGTGCACTCTCAACCGTGGCAAAATAAACTTTCTAAAATAGCTGACACCTCTCTCAGATATTTGAGGTTCACCTTTTGGTAACTGCAATGGGGTTCTGAGTGGATATGCCCCTGACTTTTGACAAATTTCCTTTCAGTGCTTCGTACCAGCATAAGCTAACTTTATGGCTCAAACAAATAGGCAAATTTGCTGAGCTCTGGGAGCACACCCTCCAGAGAATCCCTGATCTCCCAAAATTTGGTTGAGATCTAAAGTTTATTTTGCTATACAACTCCCCCTTTTTTGGAATTTTACTTACTTTCAACAAGAGAGGCAAGATTTCCTGCTTCCATAATGATGGAAGCAGATAATTCCATTATGAAGTTACCATTCCATCATTTTCCGCAGCAAGAAAGACGTGTTTGGTTTTTTTTTCCACTGCTACTAGGATGGTAGAGTGTAGTCTTCAGCCTGAGACGTATCCCTAGGTAACTTACTGAACTTCCTTGGGTAAAGCTTATCAACCAGCTGGTCTTAATTTCTCCTTACTATTAGAGCACTCAGTAATCATAAAAGTTATGTGATCGTTTGTTTTGCTTAACTGTTTTTATGGTTTCTGTTGTTGTTTGTTTCTGTATTTGTTGTTGCTTCCATCTTTTTCCCATTGGATTTGAACAACTTTATTTGACTTGGAAAGTTCCAAATTATGGGAAACAAGGCCTCTAAAGTGGCTAAATTCTCACAAACACACACACGCGAAGGTGGTGTGGTTGGGGAGAAAAACGACCAGCGAAAGAAAAAATCTTTTTTAAATTTTTTTATTTTTTTAATTTTTTATTATTATTATACTTTAAGTTCTAGGGTACATGTGCATAAAGTGCAGGTTTGTTACATATGTATACTTGTGCCATGTTA
>NW_012108808.1:2887540-2897597 GCF_000951045.1 Mandrillus leucophaeus | reverse complement strand
TTTTTTTTTTTTTTGAACAAAAGTATTTTTTTCCTCAGTTGACTGAATTCTGTTTTCTTTGTTTACTTCTGTCTCTCCTTTCTCTTGCACCCTCTGCTGCATGAGGGACCTAAAATAGTTTATAACTGCCTGGCATTCCTTAAAGAAAATGGAGAAGGCACAAGTTCCCTTTTGAGCAGAAACTCTGTTTTTCCTTATAGAATCCCAAAAATGTAAACAGACAAGTTTGTCTCAACTCTTAAGCTGCTTGCTTTTGCATTGTGTCACCTGATTTCTTGACTAAAATAGCTAATGCCACAGAGGCTACTCTTGGGTTTTTAAGGAAGAGTGTAGACTAGACACGTAACAATCTCTTTGTCTAAAAAAAATTGTTTTAAGTGCATTGTAAAAGCATCACGTGGTCTATTCTCATACTTCTCCCTTTTTCAAGACCCAGGATTCAGTGTGGGCTTTTCCCATAGTTCAGAGGTCCAGTTAAAAGATAGGTAGTCCCTATCTAAGTAAATTGGTTTCCTTATACAATCCTATGACTAATTTCTATAATATTATGTGATTTGGCATCCATCTTTAATCTCCCTCTAGCACCAACAGAGTTTCTCTACACCTTAAGATGTAAATTTTGCTATTTACATTTCACCTAAGTTTTCTTTAACATGCAAATTTAAGGATATTTAGCTGACAACTGCATAGGTTTGTAAAACACATTATCAAGAATCTGAAAATCTAAGATAGGAAAATAAGTCTTTATGAACTATAAGTTGTACTTCTATTGGCATGCCTAATACAGCTATGTATTTATGTGTTGTGTATACAATGTTTCACTACTGAAAATCTATAAAAGTGCTCTAAATAATTGGCTTAAGAAAATAAGTGCTTGAGTCTAATACTTTATGAGGCAAAAAGAAAAGACTAGTCAAATTATGTTTCAAGTTTATGTAACAAATAAAATCTCTAAAAATAAACTAGCTTTAAATATATTGGTAAATTATAATAGTTTAGAAATGTCTTCAGAATTGCCAGCATACATTTTTGTTAGCATTTATTAATAAAAAAATTTTATACTTATCCCTGCCAAATACTATGAGGTATCAAAATAGCATAGTGGTTACAAAACTATAAACTCAGCCCAAGACACAATGATCTCTGCTTGTGTAATCTTTACTAAATAAGATATTGATATTGGTTTAACAAAAATAGCTACATCTTTAATTCAGTAAGATTACCATAACTTCTAATCTTGCGGCTTTTGGCAGTCTAGTCCACAGGCAGTAAGGTTTGTTTTGTGAAGGGGCTGTTAGCGTCTTTGTTTCAAAGCTAAACTATAAACTATTTTTCTCCCAATGTTAGTTCAGTCTACACCAGGAGTGAACAAGGACAGAATGGAGGTTAGAAGCAAAATGGGGTCAGTTAGGTCATATCTTTTTCATTGTCTCAGAATTTAGCAATGGTGAGATTCAGAATTTTAAATGATGACTATCACAGTTTTCACATATAATCTAGGTAAGTGATTAAAATAAAATAATTAGGTAAATGTAATGGGATAATACTTGTAGACAAATTTGTCATAATTTAGAATCTAAAGTTGTATTAAATTAAATAGTAGATATTTCATTTTTGGATATTTTCCAATAAAATATATTGTAGGAAAATTTTCTTTCTAAAAAGAATATTCTTTTTAAAAAGGTGAACAACTTTTTTTTTAAAATTCAAAGCTTATTCAAAGGTTGTGTATAAAACAAAGGAAAGGAAGCAGGAAATAGGAGAGATGTAAAGAAAGAAATAGAAATAAAGAGGGTGTTATTTTTTTCAGTAAGAAAGCTTAACGAGATATAATTTTATATAGGCAAAAAAAATCTTGTATGGTAAATTTAGTCCTAGAATAAAATGACTGGTTGTTTAAGAAAGAGGAATGTTCAGGACAAACCAAAAAGTCCAAGTCCAAGCCTGTCATGAATGGTATGTGTAAGTCATTATAAGAGGCTATTAAAAACAAACAAAAAAACACTTTTATTTGATCATGTTGTCTACAATTAATGGGAAATTATCATGGTCTTTCTAGAGATGACATTTGATGCAAAGAAAAAAAACACTTATACACTAAAAAAATGATTAGAACAATAGAACTTTCTTAAGGGATTAATTTACGCTTAATAAATTATAAGAGATTTTAATTTTTTAACCGAAATTTCACCTTTTATTTGCATCTTGCAGTTTTTGGTTTACTCTTCCCTTTTAAAGGACACAAAATAGTAACACTCTCCATTAACTCATTTTTCGCTCATATAAGTTTTTCTTTTCCCTCAAGTTCTGTTTGTTGTGACCTGATGCTAACAGTGTTTCCTTAAAGGTCTAAAGGAAATTATTTTCCAACATAATATTCTGTGCACTGCAGAGGTATTTCCTTTTGCTTTTGGTAACTGGCCTAACAGTTTTTTTTTAAGTTTTATCAAAATAATTTCTATCCCATTATCATTAAGTTTAGGTTTCCTTGGAAAAAAATTTAAAAATTTTAATTAAAGTTATTACATGTGTGTATCTTTCTGTATGTGCTTTTAAAGTCATTGTGACATTAAGTTACAGGGCTTGGACTCCTGGGTCTCAAAAGTACACTAAGTCCTGCTAAATCTTAAACCCTAATAGGAATTAAAGCCTCATCTTCAGGCCCTGTAGAAGAGATCAATAAAAATAAACTGTATTCCTGAGACACAAGGCCAGAAATTAAAGCTATTCAACTCCTTAAGGCCCAGGAACTATCACAAAAGAGTTGTGGGCATGTGAGAGGCAAGGACTGATTTTGAGAAATAAAATAAGTTCAGTTTCTCTATAAATTAACTATTAATGTCAATGACACACTGATGCAAAACCAGCAAATAAGACCCTGTGTCAGGTTAACAAGATTTTCTTGAAGCATTAACTGACTGCCTAATAAAGGCTATAAAGGTTATAAAAGGCTTATGGAAGTTATATCTTATGGTCAAGATTACAATTTCATAGATTGTTTATAAAATTTTGGAAAACAAATTTAATTGGCTTTATGCTGTTTTTATTATGGCTTATTGTTTGGAAAATTAAGTGTCCTTTCTCAAATAATGAAAGTTTTCACTTTTTTTTGAAATCCTTGGGTTATCACTTTGGTTAAATGAATAACTTATTTTACAATAACCTGTGATCCTACCTTGTGATATCAAGTGTTTTAAACTTTCGATATTTGACAAACTTTCAAAATCAAATTATAAACTATGTTTTTTTGTGACCTAATTAGTCCTTTAAGATATTAGGTTCCGTAAAGTCCAAAAATGACATATTTGGCTTATTTCCTATAAAAATTATACATGAAGCATTGTCAAATATGAAATGGCATTTGGTTTTCTTTGGGCTATATTTGTATAAATATGTTATTGGTATGTGTTGCAAAATTATGGGAAACTACTAAAGTTCTGATATGGTTTAGTGTCCACTATCAGTAATAATTATAATTGTTTATATTAAATTATTGCATGCTACAGAAGTAACAAGTTTCCTTCTCAGTTGTGTCTTTGGCTATGGCTGCCCTGAAACTTTTATCATTCATGGATGATTGTTGTCTTGTTTTGGTCCTCCTTAGAAGGTGGTTTTATAATCAGCTATAAAACTCTAATAGGTGCACATAACTCAGATTGCTGCTATGTAATTATAGAGCAAGGTTATTATGGATGGTGCTGTATTCACCCCAGAGAATGAAATCCAGAGAAGTCCTTCTCCTGCTTACCAGGCACTCTCAGAACTCAACCCTGTTCTGGAGCAGACACCATTGCCATCAACTGTGCCCTAGGCACATTCCTTCTAAGAAGAAGCTATTGTTTTCAGAGGCCAGCAATAATGAGTAAAGAAAACTGGACAATGATTTCCATTTCAATATTGTTTTAATCCATGCACCCAACATAAAGATTTTTCATATGCTTTTTAAGTGCCAGGTATTGAAGAATCCTTAATCTAGTTGATTCATGAAAGTTGATTAGAGAATTTGAAAATTATTGAAATGTGTCCATGAAAGTCACACTAAAATAGTGCAGGATCTTTCAGTAACTCTGCTCAAGACTCTATCAATCTGAGATGCCCAAAGATGACACAAATCCTTTTTTGGAGTAAATCCTCATAATACAATAATTTTACTCTCAACTTTTAAACTTGGGTGGATTATATAAGGCATAAAACTAGAAATAAACAGCATTTTGATATCTCACACATGACAAAAATTGTCTTATCTTTTCATTTAATATCAAAGTAAAATGTGTTACAGAGGCTTTGAAATGATTCTTCTAGAGACAATTTTTAGAATTTGCTTATCTTCTAAGTAAACATGTTGATTTAAACTAATCAGACATTCAGGAGAGTGGTTAGTTCCATTTAGGTTAACACTTGAAATTCATGATAGAATAAACCACATATTATTAAAATCATAGTAATGTAGATTTAAAACAATATCCCTTACAATAATCAATGACTGAGAAAATAACTCAACTATTCTAATGAAAACAAATGTCAACCACAGCAATAAAGGAATGAGGTAAATAATCATTTAAATGAAATCTGTGACCTGACTTTTGCAGCAGATTAAACTTGTCACAATTCTAAATTAATGCTAATTTATTATTTTGAAAAACAAAGCTACATTATAGAAGCCAATAATAAGCTGTTCTAATACTCTGAACATCAATCTCAAGAAATAAAATCCCAAGTGACAAAACTCAACGCATGCATTTAAGTGAATTGGTGTCCATGCTCCATGAACTTTGTAAATGAGAACAATCAATTGAGCAAAGCAGTAGGATCAATGCACTCTGAGCATTAAAAAAGAGTTGGCCATATTAGTTAAGAGTCTTCTATGATTTATATATTAAATGAGTCTTCACCTGTTATAACTTTAATGTCAATAGTAATCTACTAACCAATATCTTTTTATAGAAAGCATTTTATTTAAAATGTCACTCATTTATGGCCATTGAATGTTGATTTGCCCAAGACAGAAGTCAAGTGCTGTACAAATTCACTTTCTTTTTCAGCCTTCACCTCTTTTACCACTGCTACATGCCCTGTACCTAGAAACAAACACACTCCCGTGTTCTCATTGTTCCTGCAAACACCCTGCACTCTCTTACACCCACTGCTTCATTTAAGTTCTTCCCTCTCTGAATTCCCTACTCCCTTATCTGTCTTTTAAGCTTTTAAGTCCTATCATTTCCCTCATTTCCTGAGGAAATTTCTGAAATCACTGTCAGATTTACACTCCTATGCTATGCTTGTGTTAGAGTTATGTAACAGGGCAGTAATTAGAGGCAAGGTGCCTACCCTGCATCAATTTAAGTATAATTCTGGTAACTCCAAAGTCTGACCAGTGAAAGGATGGCCTTCCCAAGGATTTGGTGGCTTGTGAATAGAAATTATTTTCTTCCTACTCACTTCATTGGGATGAAAAGCAGGAAATCTTTTGCCTTCCAAGAGAATAATGAATAATATTCTACTGAAAGGGATGACTAGCATTTCCATTTCCATCTGTGAGGTATTGCTCTTCACAAAAGGGCATTAGCTGTGAGGGTCTGCCTGCAGACCCTGACCCAAACGACGGATCAATAAAACATGCACTGACATACGGATACTCTGTTTTGCCAGTCCAACTGAGTGTCTGACCACCTGCACACCAAGAGAAGTTTCTCACTGTGGCCGGCCCTGAGCAGCTTGCACTCCAGGCATTTATTTGGTAAAGAATTAACAACAGAAGCTTGAGTAAACACACTTGTGGGTAATTAACATGGTTACGAGGGTATTTCTATGAATGATTAAAGCTCAGCTCCCACAGTTTAAAGTAAAAACCTTTAGGGAGCCATACGCTTGGTTGACCTCCCTGCAAGAGGGCAATCTGGTCCAAGGACTGGTTAAAGGAGGTAGGATAAACAGACTTAACTGGGGAAGGCTCTATTGTCCCTAGTATTTCCCTTATGACTTAATGCTCTAGGGTAAGAACTGGCTGCCTTCAGCGCGTTCAATTATTACAAGCTATGTAACCTTTTGACCTTCCAAAAAGGTTTGTGACTATTCCCTATAACTTTCTCTAATATTTCCCTTTAAAATTTCTGCCACCATCCTGAATGAATCCCAACATGTCTCCATCTGGGAATATGGTTAGATGGTGGCTCATTAATAGCTTGCTTCTAAGTAATCAAGGCAGAAAAGAGAATCGTGAAGACTGGGTTCTCAAGTGATGACCAAGAAGCAGAAGGGTAGGACATTTCAACCTTCAACTACCAGTTCTTGAGGTCTGGAAGACAGATTCTATGCCTAGCTGAATGCCCAAGAATTAAGATCTAAAATTTGATTTAGCCTTGTTGCAGTCTGAAGGGTAAAGAAATCATGTATACTAATGAAATGTAAGGTGATCTAAGCAGGGGATCGGGAAAAAAAAGTGACCAAATTTCAGAAAAACACACCAATTCTCAGGAAAGCTGTTGGTGGTAGACTCTCATCAGCACTCATTTTTAATATTCAACTGTTTATTTAAAAACAAGCTAGAGGTAAAGCTGCATTTCTGGGAAACATGGTGCATTCTTTAAATTTTCATTTGAGAAGTCCTTTATTATCTCCGATCTACATTGGAGGAAGTGAATAAAGTTTTACTGAACCCACTGGTACTCTGAGTAACTAGTTATGCATTTTCAGTTCATGAGGCAAAGAGCAGAGCTTCTAAAGCCAGAAGCACACACAAAAAATTGCCATCTGATGTCTGATTAGTTCTCCAAATGTATAGGCCTCTAAGCTTCATAAAAACATCTCTATCTCATAGGTCCAGTCATTGAGTGCCCCATGATGGCAGTTACGTAACTCAAAATTTCTGTCAAGTTGATTCTCACCTTCAGAATATATCTTGCCCTATTATATCACTAGTGGCATGGATAGAGTGGGCAACAAAGAAGTCACTCTTTGAATTAGTTTTCTGCTGCTGCTGTGACACACTACCACAGACTTGGTGGTCTAAAACACCTGAAATGTATTACCTTACGGTTCCGTAGAACTGAAGTCCAGTATGGTTCTCACTAGGCTAAAACCCAGGTTTCAGCATGGCTGTTTTTTTGTTTTTTTGTCTTTTTTTCTGGATGTCTTAGGGGAGGCTCTACTCCCTGTTCCTTTAGGTTGAGGGCAGAATTTGGTTTCTTATAGGACTGACTAAAGATTTCTACAGTCTCCAAAGATTAGTCATGAACATCTCTGGGAGTTAATTGTGCTAGCTAACAAACTCCTGTTGAACAAAATCCAAAGGGAGGAAATTTATAGTGATATTTGATATTTTGTCATGATATTATTAACATAACAATGAAAATACATTAGAGAACAACCTATGAAAGCAAGAGTCAAATTAACTTGTTCATTACATGTTCTAACCAGAGGTTAGCAAATAAACCACACAGCTGGACAAAGAGGTACACTTCTGTGCCCACTTCACCGACATTCTTTACAGTATGCTTCTTTCCTTTCTTTTTCCTTGTACCACTTTCATCTTTTTGTATTTCCCAACTAATCTTTTCATTTCAAATAATCTGAAGCTACTGGGGCCAAGAAAAATTTTCAAGAATTTTAATACTGTCAAAATTTTCCTGAGGTACGAAGCAAGTGACCTCTGTGTGGACACCATCCTCTCTGGGAATTCACTGAAGTGTGTGAAATCGATGACTGTGAGGCTCACAGAGGCACAGGCAGTGTAGATGCCACCTGTGCATTGTGATAGGAGAAAAAACAGACTTTATAATATGGTGCAAAACTTTCCAGGTAAAAAAAGATCATCTATTTCCAGAAGTTATTAAGATATTGTTGATAAAATCAGATGAAAGATCCAGACAATAGTCAGTATATAAAAAATAATAATCATAAGTTCTCACAAGGACTGAGCTTGAAAGCAGGGTGTGGAGTGGGTCTGAGAAGAGAAACAGTGGAAGAATAAAAGTTTATAAGGCTGCCCTTATTTCAAGATTTGGTAATACTGTTTGGGTTTTATTGCAATTATTCAATGCTAAATTTTTAATTTTTTTCAAGTGATGATTTTAAGAATTTTGGATTTAGCACGGAGTTGAGATATGCACAGTGTACTTACATGTATATATTCTTATCAAAGTAATGTTATAAGTTCATAAAGCACACAAACAAGGATTTAAACTATTCTAATAAGTTCCATATTCTGTAATAAAAGTCATTTTGTTCCATTAATTAACACCTTCTAAGTACAGATTACTTAACATATCTAAAAACGAGGGTTTTTGGAGAGAAAACAGGTGACTTGTTTTGATAGCTGATCATTGCAATATCTAGTTGTTGTTTTTTTAACTACTATGTGGTCCTCCGGTTTTCTTAGAAGTAAAATTATGGGCCACAATGTCTGGACTGCCTGTCTCATAAATTGATTATGTAATAAAATGTAAAGATCCAAAGTTCCAAATACATACAACAAAAATTTTAAAAAATATGTATAATAAATATTACTATCCATAATCATTCTATAGTTGAAAAAACAATCTTACAATCACGAAATTTTATCAACAAATCCCAGTAAAATCCAGTTTATTCTCCCTTAAAAATTTATCCAGACTTGAACTACAGATACACCTGTACTTATGATGGATTATGTCCTAATAAACCCACCATCAACTGAAAATAACATAAGCCAAAAACTGCACTTTATTCACCAAAGCTACTGAACATTATAGCTTACTTAGCCCTGCCAACTTTGAAGGTGCTTAGAACCCTTACATTATCTTACCATTGGGCAAAATCATCTAACACCAAGCCCATTTTTATAATAAAGTGCTGAATATCCCATGTAATTTATTGAATAGTGTATTGAAATGATAAATAGAATGGATATTCAGAGTATCATTTCTATTGAATGCATCACTTTCACATCATTGTAAAGTTGGAAAATCATAAGTGAACTAACATAAGTCAGGGATTATTTGTATTTCTCATCATCTCCACAATCACTGTATTGGTCAAGTAACAACTTTCTCATTCCTAGGTGATTGGAAGACACTCCAGGTTAGATAATCTTCTGCCCATATCCACTTCCAAATATTTATTACATAGGAGACAGAATGTAAACGTTAAAACATAAACTAGATTATGCCACTCCTTCTAATGGTTTCCCATCATACTCAGAGGAAAAATCAAAGTCCTTATCATTGCCACAATGTGACTACGCCACGACTACCTCTCTGACTTTGCCTTTTATCGATCTTCCTTTTTGTTCATTAGATGACTTTGTCTTCCTTGATGCTCCCTGAACACAGCAGGAATATTCCCAACTTAGGGCCTTTGCAACTGCTGTTCCCTTGGGGTGGTTTTTAAAATTGTCTACATGGCTGATTATCTCACTTTGTTCAGATCACTACACAGGCTCACTTTCTTAGTAAGGCCTTCCCTGACTTAAATTACAACACCTCCACCTCTAGTTTCTATCCCCCTTGCTCTGCTATAGTTTTCTTCCTAGTATTTATCATCTTCCTCTATCACCAAGACAAATATATGGGACTGACTGACATACAAACTGATAAAACTATATATAAGTGTGTGTGTGGGTGTATGGGTGTGTGTGTGTGTGAGAGAGAGAGAGGGACTTCATGATGTTTTATCTTTCAAGGTTGTCATGTTGTTCTACTTTTCCTGATTTAATCTATTTAAGGATGTAAGGATTGAGATAAATATGGAAGATAGTAGTTCAGGGTTATTTAGCCAGGGATTATGATCGTCCTGGGCTTCACTGGTTTGGAAATAGCCCATGGAGTTCATTAGTATTCCCATTGTTTGCTCCATTATTCATCAGTGTCAGCCTTTTTCATATAACATTTTAGATTTATTGTTATCATGCACCAGATTTGTAAAGCAATAGTAATATAAAAATAATAATTCACTTTTAACCCTGTAATGGGGATGTAATTAGAAGTCATGATTCTTGGCTAGAGACTTAATTCAATCTATAAATTTGTTTACTAAATAAATCTGGAATAAATTGATTAGTTAGTACTCTTATTTTAAAATA
>NW_012108808.1:2883505-2886293 GCF_000951045.1 Mandrillus leucophaeus | reverse complement strand
AGTCAGTGATGACACTGGATTGAGGCCTTGATATTTGGGTGAATAATAACTTTTAAGGTAATGAGGGAGCCTAAAAGTGGAGCAGGTTTCAGATGGGGGTAGGCATCATAATGCGATGCATAGTGGCTTTGTGAGGATAGAGAAATACAGATAGTGATGTATCTGAGAGTTTTAGAAAAGGCACGAAGTAAGTCCCAATGTGTTTCAACACTTTGGCCTCACAACACTTTGGGAGGCCAAGACAGGAAGATCACTTGAAGCCAGGATTTTGAGATACCCTGGGCCACACAATGAAACCCACCTCTAAAAAAAAATTAAAAGAATTAGCCAGGCATGGTCATGCATGCCTGTTGTCTCAGTTATTCAGGAGGCTATGGTGGGAGGACTGCTTTAGGCCAGGAGGTTGAGGCTACAGTGAGCTATGATTCCACTACTGCACTTCAGTCTGGTTGACATAGTGGTATCTTGTTTCCTCCACCCACAAAAAAGTAGAAAAATCAAATCAATGAACTAAACAACCAAATTAAGAAACCATTATGCTTGTTAATTTACAGAAACACCTGGTGATAGATTTTTTTGGCCAAAAATGAGTGTAGGAAATGGTATCTCAATGTTTTAAGTTTCATTCCCCTGATTACAGTTACTTTTGTGCATCATTGGTTTGTTAATTGGCTATGTGTATGCCTTCTAAGTGTTTTGGCTGTTTTTGTAGGGGACTCTCTTTTTTCTTATAGAATTCTAAAAGCTCATTATATACTCTAGATTCTACTCTTTTGTCAGTGATGCATTTTTTTCCAAATATCTGATTCCCTTATCTATGGATTGTCTTTTTCATTGATTCATGTTTGTCTTATGGTATAGAGATTTTTTAACGTGCTTTATTTAGAATAACTATTTCTCCTCTTTTTTAATGACATGTTTAGAAAACCTCATCTAATTTTTTTTTTTTTTTTTTTTGAAATAAGGTGTCAGTCTGTCACCGAGGCTAGAGTGCAGTGGCATGATTATGGCTTACTAAAGCCTCCACCTCTCATGCTCAAACAATCCTGCTTTAGTCCCACGTAGTTGGGACTAAAGGTGCACACCACCCCATCTGGCTAACTTTTTATTTTATTTTGTAGAGATGGGATCTCAGTATGTTACCCAGGCTGGGATCAAACTTCTGGACTCAAGCAATAGGCCTGTCAAATTGCTGGGATTACAGGTGTGAGCCACCATGCCTGGCTTTATCCTGTTTTTATAATGAATTGTTTTCCCCATGTTTTCTTCTAAGTATGTATCATTTTGTTTTATATATTTAGTTAATGTACATATCCCCAATTTTTTGGTTCATGGTTAGAGGTAAATTTCAAATTTTTATTGTTAATCCATCTTGCCATTATTTATCTGTAAAGTCATTTGTAATATACTAATCTTCCCAACATGTTTGACAAATCATAGGCTTACTATTTTGTTTCCAAGATCAATAACCTCCTGCTTAAGATAGTATCTCCTTGTATCATCTTAATGTCTTAGAGATGCTCACTTTTTCCCTCTTCTCCAAAGCCCTTACTGTTATAAGTTGGTCTTTTATTTTCACAAGAATATTAAAGTTGGCTCATCAAATCTGTAAAAAACTAGTTTGGATTTTGAACAAAGTGGCATTTCATTATAAATTAAATGAAAAGAACTGATATCTTTAAGGCATTTAATTTTTTTCCAAACAATAGTATATGTCTACATTTACTTAAGTCTGATTTACTGACTTTCAGTAATGTCACAATTTCTCTGTGTATGTCTTACCATGCCTTGTCAAATTGATTTCTAGTTATACACCCCAAATATAACCTGTTTATCTTGAGTACCTTCTAATTGTTATTGGTATTTAGAACTTTTTAAAAATATTAATCATCTTTAAAAAATTATTACTGGACTTTTATTAATTAAACATGTTTTTCAGTAAATACTATTGGCTTATTGTTGCTATCACTGTTGTTGCTGTTGTTTTGTTTTGTTTATTTTTTTTTAGTTCCAGGGTACATGTGCAAGATGCGCAGGTTTGTTACATAGGTAAACCTGTGGCATGGTGGTTTGCTGCACCTATCATCCCATCACCTAGGTATTAAACCCAACATGCATTAACTGGTTTTCCTGATGTTCTCCCTCCCTTAACATCCCCCAACAGACCCCAGTGTGTGTTGTTTCCCTCCCTTTGTCCATATGTTCTCAGTGTTCAACTCCCACCTATAAGTGAGAACATGTGGTGTTGGGTTTTCTGTTTCTGTTTTAGTTTGCTAAGGATAAAGGCTTCCAGCTCCATGTATGTCCTTGCAAAGGAAATGAACTTGTTCCTTTGCATGGCTGCATAATATTCCATGGTGTATATGTACCACATTTTCTTTATGCAGTCTATCAGTGATGGGCATTTGGGTTGATTCCATGCCTTTGCTGTCATGAATAGGGCTGCAATGAACATACACATGCATGTATCTTTATAACAGAATGATTTATATTCCTTTGGGTACATACTCAGTAATGAGATTGCTGGGTCACATAGTATTTCTAGTTCCAGATTTTTAAGGATTCACCACACTGCGTTCCACAGTGGTCGACCTAATTTACATTCCCACTAACAGTGTAAAAGCATTCCTATTTTTCTGCAACCTCGTCAGCATTTTAATAATCGCATTCTAAACTGGCATGAGATGGTATCTCATTGCAGTTTTGATTTGCATTTCTCTAGTGATCACCGATGCTGAGATTTTATAAGTTTCTTGGCCACGTAAATGTTTTCTTTTGAGAAGTGTCT
>NW_012108808.1:2876022-2882785 GCF_000951045.1 Mandrillus leucophaeus | reverse complement strand
TCTTTTGTCAGTGATGCATTTTTTTCCAAATATCTGATTCCCTTATCTATGGATTGTCTTTTTCATTGATTCATGTTTGTCTTATGGTATAGAGATTTTTTAACGTGCTTTATTTAGAATAACTATTTCTCCTCTTTTTTAATGACATGTTTAGAAAACCTCATCTAATTTTTTTTTTTTTTTTTTTTGAAATAAGGTGTCAGTCTGTCACCGAGGCTAGAGTGCAGTGGCATGATTATGGCTTACTAAAGCCTCCACCTCTCATGCTCAAACAATCCTGCTTTAGTCCCACGTAGTTGGGACTAAAGGTGCACACCACCCCATCTGGCTAACTTTTTATTTTATTTTGTAGAGATGGGATCTCAGTATGTTACCCAGGCTGGGATCAAACTTCTGGACTCAAGCAATAGGCCTGTCAAATTGCTGGGATTACAGGTGTGAGCCACCATGCCTGGCTTTATCCTGTTTTTATAATGAATTGTTTTCCCCATGTTTTCTTCTAAGTATGTATCATTTTGTTTTATATATTTAGTTAATGTACATATCCCCAATTTTTTGGTTCATGGTTAGAGGTAAATTTCAAATTTTTATTGTTAATCCATCTTGCCATTATTTATCTGTAAAGTCATTTGTAATATACTAATCTTCCCAACATGTTTGACAAATCATAGGCTTACTATTTTGTTTCCAAGATCAATAACCTCCTGCTTAAGATAGTATCTCCTTGTATCATCTTAATGTCTTAGAGATGCTCACTTTTTCCCTCTTCTCCAAAGCCCTTACTGTTATAAGTTGGTCTTTTATTTTCACAAGAATATTAAAGTTGGCTCATCAAATCTGTAAAAAACTAGTTTGGATTTTGAACAAAGTGGCATTTCATTATAAATTAAATGAAAAGAACTGATATCTTTAAGGCATTTAATTTTTTTCCAAACAATAGTATATGTCTACATTTACTTAAGTCTGATTTACTGACTTTCAGTAATGTCACAATTTCTCTGTGTATGTCTTACCATGCCTTGTCAAATTGATTTCTAGTTATACACCCCAAATATAACCTGTTTATCTTGAGTACCTTCTAATTGTTATTGGTATTTAGAACTTTTTAAAAATATTAATCATCTTTAAAAAATTATTACTGGACTTTTATTAATTAAACATGTTTTTCAGTAAATACTATTGGCTTATTGTTGCTATCACTGTTGTTGCTGTTGTTTTGTTTTGTTTATTTTTTTTTAGTTCCAGGGTACATGTGCAAGATGCGCAGGTTTGTTACATAGGTAAACCTGTGGCATGGTGGTTTGCTGCACCTATCATCCCATCACCTAGGTATTAAACCCAACATGCATTAACTGGTTTTCCTGATGTTCTCCCTCCCTTAACATCCCCCAACAGACCCCAGTGTGTGTTGTTTCCCTCCCTTTGTCCATATGTTCTCAGTGTTCAACTCCCACCTATAAGTGAGAACATGTGGTGTTGGGTTTTCTGTTTCTGTTTTAGTTTGCTAAGGATAAAGGCTTCCAGCTCCATGTATGTCCTTGCAAAGGAAATGAACTTGTTCCTTTGCATGGCTGCATAATATTCCATGGTGTATATGTACCACATTTTCTTTATGCAGTCTATCAGTGATGGGCATTTGGGTTGATTCCATGCCTTTGCTGTCATGAATAGGGCTGCAATGAACATACACATGCATGTATCTTTATAACAGAATGATTTATATTCCTTTGGGTACATACTCAGTAATGAGATTGCTGGGTCACATAGTATTTCTAGTTCCAGATTTTTAAGGATTCACCACACTGCGTTCCACAGTGGTCGACCTAATTTACATTCCCACTAACAGTGTAAAAGCATTCCTATTTTTCTGCAACCTCGTCAGCATTTTAATAATCGCATTCTAAACTGGCATGAGATGGTATCTCATTGCAGTTTTGATTTGCATTTCTCTAGTGATCACCGATGCTGAGATTTTATAAGTTTCTTGGCCACGTAAATGTTTTCTTTTGAGAAGTGTCTGTTAAAATCATTTGCCCACTTTTATATGCAGTTTGTTTTTTTTTTCTTATAAATTTGTTTAAGTTCCTTGTAGACCCTGGGCCTACAAGGCCAGGGTCTTGTCAGCTGGATGGATTGTAAAGATTTTATCCCATTCTGTAGGTTGTCTGTTCACTCTGAAGATAGTTTCTTTTGCTGTGCAGAAGCTGTTATGTTTAACTAGATCTCATTAGTCGTTTTTTGCTTTTGTTGCAATTGCTTTGGCATTTTTTTTGGTCATAAAATCTTTGCCTGTGCTTAAGTCCTGAACGGTATTGCCTAGATTTTTTTCCAGGATTTTTATAATTTTGGGTTTTACATTTAAGTCTTTAATACATCTTGAGTTAATTTTTTGTATAAGGTGTAAGGAAATGGTGCACTTCAATTTTCTGCATATAGCTAACCAGTTGTGCCAGAATCATTTATTGAATAGGGAATCCTTTCTCTGTTGCGTGTTTTTTTCAGGGTTGTCAAAGATCAGATAGTTGTAGATGTGCAGTCTTATTTATAAATTCTTTATTCTGTTACATTGGTCTATGTGTCTGTTTTTCTACCAGTACCTTGCTATTTTGGTTACTGTAGCTTTGTAGTGTAGTTTGAAGTCTGGTAACATGATGCCTCCAGCTTTGTTATTTTTGCTTAGGATTTTCTTGGCTATAGAGGTTCTTTTGTGATTCCATATAAATTATAAATAGTTTTTTCTAGTTCTATGAAGGATGTCAAAGGTAGTTTAATGTAAATAGTGTTAAATCTATAAATCACTTTGAGCAGGATGGCCATTTTCATAATATTGATTCTTCCTGACCATGAGCATAGAATGTTTTTCCATTGTTTGTGTCCTCTCTGATATCCTTGAGCAGTAGCTTGTAGTTCTCCTGGAAGAGGTTCTTCACTTCCTTTGTCAGCTGTATTCCTAGGTATTTTACTCTCTTTCTAGTAATTGTGAATGGGTGTTCATTCATGATTTGGCTCTCTTCTTGTCTGTTTTTGGTGTATAGGAATGTGTATGATTTTTGCATATTGGTTCTGTGTCTTGAGACTTTGCTGAAGTTATTTATCAGCTTAAGAAGCTTTTGGGCTGAGACAGTGGAGTTTGCTCTATATAGGATTAAGTCATCTGCAAACAAAGACAATTTCACTTCCTCTCTTCCTACTCGAATACCTTTATTTCTATCTCTTGCCTGATTGCCCTGGTCAGTACTTCCAATACTATTTTGAATAAGGAGTGATGAGAAAGGGCATTCTTGTATTGTGCTGGTTTTCAAGGGGAATGCTTCCAGCTTCTTCTCATTCAGTATGATACTGGCTTTGGGTTGTCATAAGTGGTTCTTATTATTTTGAGGTATGTTCCTTCAATACCTCCTTTATTGAGAGTTTTTCACATGAAGGGATGTTGAATTTTATTGAAGTCCTTTTCTATGTCTATTGAGATAATCATGTGGTTTTTTGTTTTACTTCTGTTTATGTGATAACCACATTTATTGATTTGTGTATGTTGTACCAACCTTGCATCCTGGGGATGAACCAAACTTGACTGTGGTAGATAAGGTTTTTGATGTGCTACTGGATTCAGTTTGTCAGTATTTTATTGAGGATTTTTGCATCAATCTTTGTATTAGTCTGTTCTCACACTGCTCATAAAGACATACCCAAGACGTGGTAATTTACAAAGGAAAGAGGTTTCATTGACTCCGAGCTCTGCATGACTGGAGAGTCCTCAAAACACTTACAATCATGGCAGAAGGGAAAGCAAACAGACTTTCTTCACGTGGCAGGAGGAAGGAGAAGAATGACCAAAAGGGGAAAAAGTCACTTACAAAATCATCAGATCTCGGGAGAACTCATTCACTATCAGGAGAACAGCATAAGGGGAATCACCCCCATGATTCAATTAGCTCTCTCTGGGTCCCTCCCACAACATGTGGGGATTATGAGAACTAAAAGTCAAGATGAGATTTTGGTGGGGACACAGCCAACCATATGAAAGTTCACCAGCGATATTTGCCTGAAGCTCTCAGTTTTTGACATATCTCTACCATGTTTTAGTATCAGAATGGGGTTGGCTTCATAAAATAAGTTAGGGAGGAGTTCTTTCTTTTCATTTGTTTGGAATAGTTTCAGAAGAAATGGTACCAGCTCCTCTTGGTACTTATGGTAGAATTCAGCTGTAAATCTGTCTGGTCCTGGGCTTTTTTGGTTGGTAGGCTATTTATTACTCTCTCAATTTCAGAACTCATTATTGGTCTATTCAGGGATTCAGCTTTTTCCTTTTCAGTTTTAAAGACTGAATGTGTCCAAAAATTTATCCATTTCTTCTAGATTTCCTAGTTTATTTGCATAGAGGTGTTTATACTATTCTCTGATGGTTGTTTGTATTTCTGTGGGATCAGTGGTTATCTCCCCCTTTATCATTTCAGATTGTGTCTATTTAATTGGTCTCACTTTTCTTCTTTATTAGTATAGCTAGCCATCTATCTATGTTGTTAATTTTTAATAAAACTAGCCCTTGAATTTGTTGATTTTTGAAAATTTTTTTGTGTATTTATCTCCTTCAGTTCTACTACGATCTTGATGATTTCTTGTCTTCTGCTAACTTTGTGGTTCGTTTGCTCTTGATTCTCTAGTTCTTTTAATGTTCATCTGAGATCTT
The DNA here is from genome assembly GCF_000951045.1 of Mandrillus leucophaeus. NCBI lineage: Eukaryota > Metazoa > Chordata > Mammalia > Primates > Cercopithecidae > Mandrillus > Mandrillus leucophaeus. The sequence continues at coordinate 2,878,098 of NW_012108808.1, read as the reverse complement.
TCTAGCTTTTTGATGTGGGCATTTAGTGATATAAATTCTCTCTTAACACTACTTTACCTGCATTCCGGATTCAGGTACACTGTCTCTTTGTTAGCATTAGTTTCAAAGAACATCTTGATTTCTGCATTAATTTCATTATTTATGCAGGAGTCATTCAGGAGCAGGTTGTTCAATTTCCGTGGGGGTGTGTGGCTTTGAGTGAGTTTTTAAATCTTGTGTCCTAATTTGATTGCATTGTGGTCTGAGAGACTGTTTGTTATAATTTCAGTTCTTTTGCATTTGCTGAGGTGTGTTTTACTTTCAGTGATGTGATCACTCATGGTTCTTAGCATCTTTGCATTGGGTTAGAACACACTCCTTAGCTCAGTGAAGTTTGTTATTACCCACCTTCTGAAGCCTACTTTTGTCAATCCATCCATCTCAGCCTCAGCCTCGTTCTGTGCCCTTGCTGCAGAGGTGTTGTGGTCATTTGGAGAAGAGACACTCTGGCTTTTTGCATTTTCAGTGTTTTGGTATTGATTCTTCCTTGTCTTTGTGGGCTTATCTACCTTGAAACTTAGAGGCTGCTGACCTTTGGATGTTATTTATGTATTTATTTATTTTTGGTGGGATCATTTTTGTTGATATTGTTGCTTCTGCTTTGTTTTTAACAGTTAGGTCTCTCTTCCATAGAGCTGCTGTGGTTTCCTGTAGATCCACTCCAGACTTTTGCCCTCCCACACCTGGAAGTATCACCTATGGAGCCTGCAAAACAGCAAAGATGGCAGCCTGCTCCTTCCTCTGGAGCTCCATCCCAGAGGAGCACCAAGCTGATGCCGTCTGCAACACTCCTGTATGAGGTGTCTGGCAACCCCTGATGGGAGATCTCACCAAGTCAAGAGGAACAGGATCAGGGACCCAGTTAAAGGAGCATTCTGTCTGCTCCTTGGCAGAGCAGGTGCAGTGCACTCAGGGGAATGTCCCTCCTCCTAATTGTCCAGAGTCTTCAGAACCAGATGGCAGGAAAGACTTAGTAGGCATTACTAAGAGACTACAGCTGCCCCTTCCTGCAGGGGCTCTGTCTTAGGGAGATCAGAGTTCTGTCCATATAACCCTGGCTGCAGTTGCTGAAATTCCTTCAGGGAGGCCCCATCCAGTGATGAGTGATAGATTGGGGTCCCACTTAAATAAGTAGCCTGACCATGATCTGCCACCTTTGCTGTGCTGTGCTGTGGGGAATTCCATTTTTTCCAATCAGCTCAGTCACCCTGGCACTAGCAAGGAAAAATGACCATCTGGAACCATGGAGATGGTTGCAGGAACTTGGTAATCTTAGGCAGTCTCCAGTCTGCTACAACTGGCTGCCAGGATTCCAAACCACTGGGTCTTAGCTGGTGAGGTTCTGTGGGAGTGGGATCACTGAACAATGCTACTTGGCTCTCTGGCTTTAGTCCCCTTCCTATGTGAGTGGACGGATCTCCTGCCTCAACAGAATTCTCAGTCTGAGTATGCAAGACAAGCATCTCAGTGCCTGCCCCAGCAGGCCGCTGATCCAAGCGACCACTGAGAGCCTGCACAGCACAGCTCTGTGCTTGGGACACAAGGCCCCAGTGGTGTGGGCTCTGGTGGGGCTCTCCTGATCTGCCGTTTGTAAAGATCAGTGGGAAGGATGTGGTTTCCCAGGTGAGGTAGCACAACTCATCACGTTCCTTGGCTGAAGATGGGAGCTCCCCTTGCCCGTGCCACTGCAGGTGGGCTGTTGCCTCACCGTGCTTTTCCTCACTCTTTGTGGGTTGTGCCATCCACCTAGTTAGTCTCAATGAGAGAACCTGGATACCTCAGTTGAAGGTGCAGAATTCACTCACGTTTTTCATTCTTCTCAGTGAGCGCTGCAGACTGCAGCTGCTTCTAATTGGCCATCTTGGTCCCTTCTTATTGCTTGTGTTAATGTACATGTTAATGTCATCTGCAAATATAGCATATTCAATTTTTCTCTTTCTGTTTGTCTATCTCTCTCTTATTGAATGGCCTAATGCCTATTCTACTTAAAATTATTTCTCATTTTTTCATACTCTTTACTTTTCAATTTTTAAAATT
>NW_012108808.1:2872809-2875972 GCF_000951045.1 Mandrillus leucophaeus | reverse complement strand
CAGCCTGCTCCTTCCTCTGGAGCTCCATCCCAGAGGAGCACCAAGCTGATGCCGTCTGCAACACTCCTGTATGAGGTGTCTGGCAACCCCTGATGGGAGATCTCACCAAGTCAAGAGGAACAGGATCAGGGACCCAGTTAAAGGAGCATTCTGTCTGCTCCTTGGCAGAGCAGGTGCAGTGCACTCAGGGGAATGTCCCTCGTCCTAATTGTCCAGAGTCTTCAGAACCAGATGGCAGGAAAGACTTAGTAGGCATTACTAAGAGACTACAGCTGCCCCTTCCTGCAGGGGCTCTGTCTTAGGGAGATCAGAGTTCTGTCCATATAACCCTGGCTGCAGTTGCTGAAATTCCTTCAGGGAGGCCCCATCCAGTGATGAGTGATAGATTGGGGTCCCACTTAAATAAGTAGCCTGACCATGATCTGCCACCTTTGCTGTGCTGTGCTGTGGGGAATTCCATTTTTTCCAATCAGCTCAGTCACCCTGGCACTAGCAAGGAAAAATGACCATCTGGAACCATGGAGATGGTTGCAGGAACTTGGTAATCTTAGGCAGTCTCCAGTCTGCTACAACTGGCTGCCAGGATTCCAAACCACTGGGTCTTAGCTGGTGAGGTTCTGTGGGAGTGGGATCACTGAACAATGCTACTTGGCTCTCTGGCTTTAGTCCCCTTCCTATGTGAGTGGACGGATCTCCTGCCTCAACAGAATTCTCAGTCTGAGTATGCAAGACAAGCATCTCAGTGCCTGCCCCAGCAGGCCGCTGATCCAAGCGACCACTGAGAGCCTGCACAGCACAGCTCTGTGCTTGGGACACAAGGCCCCAGTGGTGTGGGCTCTGGTGGGGCTCTCCTGATCTGCCGTTTGTAAAGATCAGTGGGAAGGATGTGGTTTCCCAGGTGAGGTAGCACAACTCATCACGTTCCTTGGCTGAAGATGGGAGCTCCCCTTGCCCGTGCCACTGCAGGTGGGCTGTTGCCTCACCGTGCTTTTCCTCACTCTTTGTGGGTTGTGCCATCCACCTAGTTAGTCTCAATGAGAGAACCTGGATACCTCAGTTGAAGGTGCAGAATTCACTCACGTTTTTCATTCTTCTCAGTGAGCGCTGCAGACTGCAGCTGCTTCTAATTGGCCATCTTGGTCCCTTCTTATTGCTTGTGTTAATGTACATGTTAATGTCATCTGCAAATATAGCATATTCAATTTTTCTCTTTCTGTTTGTCTATCTCTCTCTTATTGAATGGCCTAATGCCTATTCTACTTAAAATTATTTCTCATTTTTTCATACTCTTTACTTTTCAATTTTTAAAATTGCCAATATTTTTATTATTTCTTTCATAAAAATAAACGTTCTTTTATTACATTGCTTGCCACATATTTCTTTGCCTTTAGTTGTACTTTCCATTTTAATTATATACCCTGGCTATAGTTTCTTTTCTAACATAAGTTGGATAATTTGTTGATTAATTTTTCTCTTTTCTAATTTTAATACAAATATTTATGAACATCTATTTATGTCTGTATCCATTTGTATTTTTATTTATATCTATTTGCTATCTACCTATCATCTATCTCTCCCTTAACTATTAGTCTGCTTACAACCCACAAGTTTATGTGTTCGATTTTCACGGTTATATGTGTATTGACAATTTGCATATTCTCATTTATGAAGTGCCTATATTCCAATGAGTGATCTGTCTTTTTTATTGAATTGCCTTCCTTTATATACTCTGGAAATCAGTCTTTGTCTCTCACATGTGTAGTGAAATCATTCTTCCACTCTGTGGTTTGCCTTTTTGTTGTCATAATGATAGCTTTGGATGAACAGAGGTTCTTAATTTTAGTGTGACCTAATATACCAAACAGTTATTTTATTATTGCTATGCTTCTTTGTTCAGTTTAAAAAATCTTGCATACTAAAATAAAATGAGATATTCTCTGATATATTCTTGTATATTACTTATAATTGCATCTCTAATTCATATCCACAATCCACAAGGAGTTAAATTTTGGAGATTATGTGAGGAAGAGGTTAAGATTCATTTTATCTTTGTAAGTATCTAAATAACCTACATAAATTATTGAAAAAATAATCATTCCTCAATTGTTGGGACATACTACTTGTTTCATAAATCTTCTAAAGTATCCATATATGCATGTCTGTTTCTGGAGTCTTGATTCTTTTTTATTATTTGTTTATACTTTACACCATATTTTAAAAATTATGTTAATTATTTTACTTTTGTGATATCTCAATATCTTGTAATGTGAGTCCTCCATTTTGTTCTCTGCAAGAATCTTGGGCTTTTTGACTCTCTGTATTTCCATGCAAATATAGAATCAGCTTGTTAACATACACCCACACCCACAAACAACATGCGCATGTGCACGCACGTGCGCGCACGCACACACACACACACAGCATAACAGAGTTTTTACTCTAATTGAACTGAATCAACTAATTCCAAATTGATTGAAACTTTGAGTTGCTCAATTCCAAATTGATCAATTTGGAAAGAACAGCATAACAATATTGAATCTTCTAACATATGAACCTAGATTTACTTAAGCTTGCATTATATTTTTTTAATGCTTTGTGTTTTATAGTTCAACACTTTAATGCAATATAGATCATATGATGTTTATATAAAACACTTTAATGCTAAAGTGTTTTATAGTTTGCTGTTGAATTCCTTTGTAAAGTCTTTCCATAAGTGTAATGGATTAAATATTTTTGTTTCTCTTACCTCAAAATTTTCATGTTGAAACCTACTCTGAATCCAATGACATCTGGGTCTTTGGGGATTTATTGGGTCTTGAATGTGTAGACCCCATAAATGATATTAGTAACTTATAAAAGAGGCCCCAGAGAGATCTTTGCCTCTTCCACCAAATGAGGACACAGTAAGAAAATTATCATCTATGAGCCAGGAAGTGAATCCTCACCAGACATTGAACAAAGGTACCTTCTTAAACCTCCTCCCCTCCAGAACCAGGATACACACATTTCTGTTACTTTTTCTCATATTAGTCTATGCCTGTGGTAGTTTGTTATAGCAACCCAGACAAAGACACCAAATATCCAACAGCTTTTGATATGCCAAGTTTTAAATTTCATTTTTTTAAAGTTTTTATTTTATTTTATTTTATTTATTTATTTATTT
>NW_012108808.1:2840204-2866843 GCF_000951045.1 Mandrillus leucophaeus | reverse complement strand
AATTGATTTAAGCAATTCAAATATTATAAAGAGGAGTAAACACATTCACATTTCAGGCAACTAGTCTTTCACAAAACATATACTGCTTATATATTAAGTGTTCTCTAGGTATCTGGAAAGATAAACCTACAGAGGCTGGGCACAGTGGCTCATGTGTGTAATCCCAGAACTTTGGGAGGCTGAGGTGGGTGGATTGCTTAAGCCCAGGAGTTTGAGATCGGCCTTGGAAACATGCTGAAACCCTATTTCTACAAAAATTAGCCAGGCATGGTGGCAGGCACCTGTAGTCCTAGCTACTAAGGAGGCTGAGGTGGGAAGATCATCGGAGTTCAGGAAGTCGAGGCTATGGTGGGCTGTGATTGTGCCACTGCACCCCAGCCGAGATGACTGAGTGAGACCTTGTCTCAAAAAAAAAAAGAAGATAAACTTATATAGGAAACATGATTATAACCTGTAATAACTCTTTTTCATATACAAATAAACATAAATATTATATATGTGTGTATATTACATATTATATATTATATTATATATGTATAAATACCTTTATGTTCAAATACATAATTTGCATTTTGAACATACGTTGGCATATATACAAAAAATTTGCTTGCCCACCTGGGCCAAGTTTGGACATAGAAAATAATGCCAGTACTAAATTGAAACAGTAGCATTGGCCTCAGGAGAACTGTGTTCTTAGAAATGAGCTAACAAAATGCAATATGCATATGCCTTTCCAAAATAATTGTGAGAAGAAGGGTCATGTAATATAAATAAAATATGTGATGTAGTCACTGATGTTTTGAAAAATGAACATGAAGCAAATGTTAGTGAAGAATAAATGTACAGGCAACTGTACTACTACTCATTTTATTTAATTTTATCCATTAAGGTATTCTCTCTGTCTGATTAGGAATCTATTATGTAAAAACAAAGTTTCCTGAGACCTGTGGGTTGTGATGCTGTTCTTCATTAAGCTCCATTTGGCATGGCAAGGAGGGAGGTAAGAGTCCTAACAACAAAGTTTTTCTATCTGAGGATGCATTTACATCCTTCCTGAAATTAAATCTAGTCTACGTTAAATTTCTTTTGATGTGCTTAAGTGGAGTTTCAGTAAATCTATGCCAAATTCAAGCTGATGGTCTAACTTTGGCGGTCAAAATTTATAAACTCTTGGTAGGCTTCAACTAATGGAAGGGACTCATTAACTGTGGCTAAAACATTATATGCTATGTGCACTAATTACAAAGGCTATCATGTGCTAAAGTGTAGAAAAAAAGATTGATCTGAATGTGATGACAAGATCCATATTGACTTGAAAAATGCATAAGGATGTTAACTCATTAAAGTTTGTCCTACAGGCTTGCTCATGCAGGTAGTCCATAACAGCTGCTTATTCAATCTTAGAGTGGAAGGAATGACACTTGAAGCTCTCTAGATAAACTCCGTAGGAATCAATTCAATTATATTATTTCATAGAGAAGATGGGAACTAAACAAACTCAATTGCAAAACTCCATCTGGTAATATCAAGTCAATTTACCACTTACCGCATTCACAACTTAGCATTTAACTCAGAGCTATCAAATAGTCAACCAAGGAATTGTCTGGCAATCATCCAGGGCACTTAGAAAGTAGTTTTGTTAAAAATTTTAAGACATAACAAAAAGGAATACAGTAGTGTACAATATGCTTTCTCTGATGATCAAATACTATATAGGATGTGAATGTATACATATACGTGTATATCAGTGGTGTACTTAAGAGAGTTTGGACATATTTTGCACAATCCCACCTCACTATTGCAAACGTGTTCAGTAATATTCGTGAAATAAAACATAGACATAGAAAAATATGTCTGAAAAATAAAAACATGGACACAGAAAAAGTACAGACAGTAAAACCTCATAAATGAACCCAAATATAAGACCCTTTGCTTTTTTCCTTTCTATCTGAGTGAAATATAAGAGGACTTTGAGTAGTCATTTTGTCACAGCCTTTCTAAACATGGCACCAACGAATTTTTAAAATAAATAAAAATTGGTTGGGCCCAGTGACTCACGTCTGTAATCCCAACGCTTTGAGAGGCCAAGGTTGGCAGATCACATGAGGTCAGGAGTTAGAGACCAACCTGGCCAACATGGCGAGACCCTATCTCTACTAAAAATACAAACAAAAAATTAGCCAGATGTGGTGGCCCATGCCTGTAATCCCAGCTACTAAGGAGATTGAGTCAAGAGAATCACTTTCAACCTGGGAGGTGAAGGTTGCAGTAGCCAAGATTGTGCCACTGCACTCCAGCCTGGGTGACAGAGCTAGACTCTGTCTCAATAAAATAAAATAAAATAAACAACATATTTAAAAATTAAATTTAGAAAAATGATAACAAAAAAAGAAATTTAAGTAGTAAAATTAAAGTAAATAGATGAAACATGGCACTAATAATTCAGGAAAATAATTTCATATTCTGGTGCTCTTTAACCCATATGGAACTTAGTTATTTTGAAGATCTTGCTGAAAAACATAAGTAATGGTTTAAAAAATATTACTAAAATTTTGTTTCATTTTTGACATGAGACTTCAATTGAACTAGAAATCGCTCTTCCAGTGTGCTTTTAGTTTCACTTTTAATGCCCTTTTAGTGTCTTTGCCCCACCTGCACCTCCAGGCCAACATGTATTGTGTCATGAACATAAGCCACACCAGGCCACTTACAAAGGCATCAAGTCATGTACCGGTCTGGTAAACTTTCCATTGACTTCTCTGTATTCATTAAGACTCAGCTGTTAGAAACATACCTATCTACCTTTTCCAAAAGCACCATCTCACTTACGATAAAGCCACCATAAACCCAACTAACTTTTCAAAGTCAAATCTTAAATGGCCCATTTTACTCATGGCTGAAGTCACCTAATCAAGTCCCCACCAGGGCTGTGTTTTCCAACTGTTATTTTAAGCCTCAACTTTGACTTCCCTGCTCTTTCTCAGTGTATCTGCAGAATGTATTACATGTTGAAATTTAAGTAGCTGATAAGTAACCCTAGCTTCCTGTCTGATTACAAAATGATTTAATAACAGAGAGACAGATCCGGCAAGTAGGGAGTGAAATATCACTTTCTTATTCATAAAGTTGACATCAGAGTACATAGCAAATATCTGACAATGAAAGACTTGCTAATACTTTGCTTGATAAGACAAATTTACTAGTTACAGATGCTTCAATGTAGAGTAACTATAAGGTCTCTTCCTAATACAGGTAATAAAAAGTTGAAAATACCATAAATATTCAGCAAACCCAAACTTCTTGTGTGAATCATGGACATGATTTTCAGTCATTTAAAGGAATGAGGCAGCTACAATTTGTGAGTATGTGTGTGTGTGTGCTCGTGCATATATATATATATGTATACACATATACATATACAAGCATATGTATGTGCACTGAATGACAGCATATTGAATGAAAGCATACATTCATATATGTATACACATACATGAACACACATATATACATGTGCTTTCATTGAGTTTATCTAAAGTCTTCCCATTCAGTATTAATGTTTCTGATCTTTGATTTTTCAAATATTCAACTATATTCTTAATGTCTTCTGGTTAAAATATACTAACAGTAAATTTATTTAATTTGCTGTAATATTATTTTCTGATTATCATTTCACATTTCAGCTATTTTTCTCACAGCAAGAATTCCTTTTTCTCAATCACGTTTTTTAAAGTAGTAAATTGAGGTTCCTAAACATTGGTTATTCAGTTTAGTACACATTATAAAGCTTTGGACTAACTACTGCATGACTAAATGTACCAAAAACTAAAAATGTTTGCCTTCAGACTTTGGATGCTTAAGTTTAAAGTAAGCTGGTCATGATGACATAGTATTTTTAGCTAATCTCTCACAGAACAAAAAGCAGGGAAAGTTTAACTGTTAAAAACAGAAAGTAACTCATATTTTTAATAACCTTCTAGATGACATATTTTTGTATTTTTCTCACTTGCAAAGGTGATTAGATTATAATTGACGTATGTAATAAATATCTGAAAAGAGCTGCTCCTAGGTGTGAAAGGGTAACTCTATACCCTTGTCTTTTTGTTTGCCCTAATTTTTGTGATTGCCAGTATTTTCCATATTTCATTTCTTTACAGGGATAATTTTCACCATATGCCTTTTTTTTTGCAAACATTAATTCAGTTAAAACTAAACAATAAAATTTTTATATTCACTTTAACCAAGTACGTCTTTATTAAATTATGACACTAACCAGAAACAAAGCCAGAAATCCAAGGGCCACTGACAATTCCTCTTCCTCATGTGAACTTCATCCTTCTCTCAGGAAACCTTGAGTCCTCTCATTGACTTATGAAAGATGGAAGATGCCACTGGCTAAAGCAAATATTGAACACTAGTAACATTCAATGACATATTTAGATCAAAACACCTAATATTTTCTTCCCATACTTCAATGTACTTTTTTCTGCATCCACTCCAAAGCATATGTTCCCAGTTTTAGAACTTGGTAATGTGTTGTCCTCTTAGATTTATAACCTAGTACTCAACCCAAACATACACATGCACAAAAATACACACATACATGCACACACATTGTCTCTCGCATGCACACATATGCACACACACATTCTCTCTCACACATACACTCACACACACATCCTAAAATGCACACTCCTTCATGGTTTTGTCACATCCATTTTTCTCTCTCACATAAACAACTTTATCACCTTCTGCTTGTACTCAAGTTACTCCCTCTTCTGAAATTGCTGGTTTCTTATTTGCCTGTTAAAATTCCACCTGACTTTCCAGCCTCAACTCAATCCCCATCTTCTCTTAAAAATATCTCCTATTTCCCCATGCAAGAATGAAGATCATCCATCTCCATATTTTCTCAATTGTTTGAGATCTCAGGGTCTGCTTCTAAGAAAAATTTTAAGCTCTGCAAAGTATAAGGCATTTACTTACTAATGCATGTTTACTAAGTTTATTTTGCCTAACCATGAGGCTTCTGTTGCAGATTAAGTAAAATAGGCAAGCCTAAAACCTTACAGGACAATGAAAAAGAAGATTTACAGAAGGAGTGTGTGGGTAGTCATAGTGTGAAGAGAAGAGGGATCAGCGGATAGAACAACTCAAGAGAGAAACTGACACATCAGTTGGGAAAAATGGTCTTTTGAACAATGTTAATGGAACAATTGGATGTACATATGGAAAAAACAAAAATAATGTTTACTGTCACATTACCACTATACTAACATTATTTCAAGATGAATTGTAGATCTAAATCTGAAAAACAATATCCACTGTAACACTTCTACTGAAAAATAAGAGAGTACCATTACGAATGCCATTACTTTGGGTGAAAAAAAGTTTATTAACTTAAAAAGGCACTTGGCAAAAAAACAGATTAAAGTATTGAGTGCATAAAAATGTAAAACTTCTATTCATCAAAGGATATCCTTTGGTAAGGGAGAAAGCAAGAAATGAGGTAGAAAAAATATCATATGAATAATAATTCACAGATTATAAAAGAGTGAGACAATATAAAGAACTATACCATATTTTAAAACTTCCACAAATAAATAAATTGAAAGATAACTAAATAGAAAACAAAATAGTCAAAAGGCAAATAAAATGGGATTGAATCTTCAGGTGAATGCAAATTTAAACTGCAATGATAAATATACCTTTATACTCAACTAAACGGTAAAAAAATAAGGCTGACAATGCCAGATTTTGGAATTAAGGTGAATTAGTGTCAACTTATATAAATACAAGTTTATATACTTATATACAGTGATAATATCATATATTAGTATATTTTTATAATATTGATATGGTTAGGCTGTGTCCCCACCCAAATCTCATCTGGAATTGCTACATGTTATGGGAGAGAACAGTGGGAGGTCATTGAATCATGGTGGCAGGTCTTTCCTGTGTTGTTCTGTTCTCATGATAGTGAGATAAGTCTCATGAGATCTGAAGGTTTTAAAAAGGGAAGGTTCCTGGCACAGTTTCTCTTCTGTTGTCTGCCACCGTGTGAGATGTGCTTTTCACTTTACACCGTGACTGTGAGGCCTCCCCAGTCACGTGGAACTGTAAGTCCAATAAACCTCTTTCTTTTGTAAATTGCCCAGTCTCGGATATGTCTTTATCAGCAATGTGAAAATGGACTAATAAAAATGTTAATATAAATTTGTAAATGTTAATATAACTCTTTTGGAAGGTTTTACCTGGCAGTTTGTACTAAATCTAAAAATTCATATCTTCTATCCTGACAATTCACCTTCTAGTATGTATGAAGAAAAATGTACACATTTGTTCACTAAAGTATATGTAGAAGCAAGATCACAGCAACACTATTAACAACCCATGTGTCCATCAAGAAGCAAACAGAAAAACGAATTGTGTTAGATTCACACAATCAAATACAGGCAGCCCTTGCTTTGCATGGTAATGCAAGATCTTCAAAAGGATCATGCAAGCTAGGACTGTGCCAAATGACCATAATTATCAATAATAATAATAGTACGAGTGTTATGGAACCTACGATTGTTCCAATACTTTTGCAAATATGTCAACATTTTAAAAATTCTCTGTCAACTACAAATGTATACAGAAATGAAACAAGCAGTAAAACTAGTATTTATTTGGAATATTGTGTTTTAAAGTATTAGATATGGAGAATTAAATATTATATTTCTTTGTAAAAAGACTTATCACAAGTAGTTTGAATAGTGTTACCTTCTTATCACATATCTTATTCATAATGTTTCTGTGTCTTGGTGAAATCTTATACTTCTTTCTTCTTAAGAGTAGATATGCACCTGGTATTTCTCATTCCTTGAGCTTTTAATGTCATCAAATATGTCTGAGAGTTTCTCTAGTGTGATTTTGCTGGTCAATTCTTCTTGGGCATCTCCATCCCCTCACACCTTCCTCATTTCTGTAAATAAGTCTGCCTTCACTAAGTTCTTGGAACTGGAATGGCAACAGTGTTAACATTCCATAGTAAACTATTCATTCTATAGCTCCACTGACATTCTATTTAGATTCTGCAAAGTTACTTTCACCATATAATAAAAGTGTCAACCATAATATGTGCAATTCAAAGAGCAAGTGGATTAGTTTTATGTTGCTGCAGTAACATATTACCAAAAATTTGGAGGCTTAGAACAATACAAATTTATCATCTTTACACTTTTGTGAGTTAGAAGCCTGACACAGGTCTCGATTGGTTAAAATCAAGGTGTGGGCAGGATTGGGTTCCTTTTTGGATGCTCTAGGAAAGAAGAATCTGTTTCTTGGCCTATTTCAGCTCCTAGAGGCTGCTGATATGCCCTGGCTCTACCCTATCCCTTTATCTTCAAAACTAGTTAACATTGCATCTTTCTGACCATTCTTCCATAGTCACATTTCCCTGTAAGCTTGCTGTGGAAGGTTATTCATTTGTAAGAGCATACGATAAGAAGCGGTCACCTTGTTAAGATTTCTTTGACTGTCACCTTCTGTCTTCTTCCTATAAAAACCTTGTGATTGGCTGGGCGCAGTGGCTCACGCCTGTAATCCCAACACTTTGGGAGGCCGAGGTGAGCGGATCATGAGGTCAGGAGATCGAGATCTGGCTAACAGGGTGAAATCTGGTCTCTACTAAAAATACAAAAAAAATTAGCAGGGCGTGGCGGCGGCCACCTGTAGTCCCAGCTACTCGGGAGGCTGAGGCAGGAGAATGGCGTGAACCCCGGAGGCGGAGCTTGCAATGAGCCGAGATCGCGCCCTGCACTCCAGCCTGGGTGAAAGAGTGAGACTCCGTCTCAAAAAACAAACAAACAAACAAAAAACAAAACTTATGATTACATTAGGCCCAGCTGGATAATTCAGGATATGCTCTCTAACTCAAGATTTGTAATTAAATTACATCTGCAAAGTACCTTCTGCCATGTAAAGTAACATGTTCACAGGTTGCAAAACTTAGGACATTGACATTTTGGGAAGTCACTATTCCACCTAACACAAGAAGTAAACACTCCGCTTTGACCATACACAACTTTTTGTTCCTAGAGCGAATAAAATAAAAGATGTTAAAGAGATGTTACTTTGTTTTATTCGTTGTACATTGTCAATGTGATCTGTACCAAAATTTCACACAGACCCGGGTTTCCTCTTAGCATCGCTTTCCTATTGCCATTTTTAAATTTCCTAATCATAATCAATTTCACTTCCAGCATTCTTGTGTTTTTTTTTTTTTTTTTTCCTTTACTGCACTTTTGTCTTTGTTGGACCATTCCCTCCCTTGATTATACTTTTTGTCGTTGTTGTTGTAAAATGTCACATGGATTTATCACTGGGGGTAAAGGAGGCAATACAACTATGTACTTTGCTATCTGTGAATGCATTAGATAAGAGATCCACAGGAACAAGCACTACCAGACTTTGAAAGTCCGTCCCCGGCTATGGTTCTCATTTGCCATTTATTTACTGATTAGTGGATGAAAGGGCTGACAGTGAATTTTGCACTTTATGCAAATACTCACACTTCATAGACCGTGGAAACTGAAAATGGAACCATGTTGTTGGCGATTGGTGTCATGTACCTAAGCTGTGATAACAAATTTGTGCATATTGGAACCACACAGAGAAAGAACAGTCTGAAATATAGCCTTGACAGTGAACAAATGAGCAAGGAAAAGGGAGTTCTAGTCTTAGCCTATTATGAATTTAGATCTCACCTTGTGAAAATCAACTGACTTGTCTAGACTTCTGGATCTCATTAGTAAAATGCAGGATTTAGATGAAATGATCCTTAATGTCCTTCCAAATCCAAGTTTCTCTAATTCTTTGACTAAAGTAAGATGCTTTCTGCATTGGATGTGCTAATAATAGACTCTCACCAGACTGGAAGATGGTTTATACAATTCAGTGACAAGAAGATTTGTGTTCCTTTACACAAAAGAAACAATTATCAGTAATGTTTGTTTAAAAATAGATAAATGTTATGTTTACACTCTTTGATTTAAGCTGTAGTTCTCACAATAGGAATGAAAAATATGAAATATTCTATGTTAAGCATTAGCTATAAAACAATATCAAAATTTGGCATCCTGACATTCGTAAGATGATTTCTGTCTCACCGTGATACAAACAATGATTTGTTACATACCCTGCTATGCAACCACTTTGATCTGGGCTCCAAGCAAAAGTTCACATTTTCTAACAAGTGAGTATAAAAATTATGATAATTTTGTTTTCAAATAAATGTGGGACTTTAGCAGTTGTACCTGTATAATGGCAACTAATGAATGAAAAAGGATGAAACATTTTAATAGGATTCCAATATATTGAAAGAGTAACTGTGTGATAGGTTTTAATCCTCACTTATATTATTTCTATACAAGAGAATTCTTTTCAACTACTGGCCATAAAAAAAAAGTGACAAACATTCTACCTTCTGTACTACCTCACTCCCTCTCTGTAACCCCAGGAAAGTGTGAAATACCTTACCGGTGAGTTTGGGAGAAAAACATTGAACATCATGCTTTACCTTTTCAGTTTGTGTTTTAAACTCAGACTGGCTGTTAAAGCATCCTCTACTACTCCATTTCCTAGCATTTTCTGCAAGGTAGTTTCCACCCATGGACAAGGCCTATAGTATTACAGAATGTTCACCTAATGCAGGAGTGGTTATGAGCAAGCCCACCTGCCCATAGACAAATAGCTATATTCTCAATCTGTATTACTACTAAGTTAGCATTTGGGTCTCCATCTTTTTGTGTGTCATATTTCTCAATGGTTCTGAATGAAGGAGGAAAAATGTGATTTATTTGCCACATCAATTCTCAATGCTAATGAACTTCCCAAAGTATAAAAATAATTGCGATGTCTTATTGCAGGACAAAAGTCTCACTTAAGTTTTCAAGCTAAAAAAGCAAGAAAACAAAAGTGAATTGTCCAGGAAACTGGGTTTCAAACATTGGAAATATTTTTAAGGAGGAAACATGTTTGCTTCTTTCGAATTTCCAGTTTTCCCAGGCGGTAAGCTCCATGAGCACAAAGTACATATCATTTTACGATTTCATCAGAAACTTCCAGAAGAGTGCCTTGTCTATTATCAATGTGCAAATAATATTGTTAATATTAATCTCTTTGTCATTGTCTTCCACTTTAAAAAATTCTTGGGTATTATTTTTCATATGAATCTATGTTTTAAATACTTTCATGCTAAATTTTCTGATAAAAATACATACAATAGGAGTGATTTCAAATTTTTAAATAATTAAGAGTATATTTTATGTCTATGTAGTTCACATTTCATATGTGCATTTAAAGCAGGATTTGAGTTTTAATGTGCTTCTGATACTGATAATTATTCAGGAGGTAATAAGGTATAATATAAAATTTGTTTGAACTTGTTAAATCAAATAAACATATGTAAAGAAGACGACACTTGAAAAAAATTAAAATTAAAATTAAAACTAGCATTAACTATGTAATAAAAAACGTAGCCTATATTTTTATAATTTTTACTTTTTTCATTTACATAAGTTGACAAAATTATTTTTCTCAATATAATATTAAAACTATAATTGCTCAAAAATAGTTTATCACTAATATAGAAGTTTGAATGCAATTAGAATTTTTAACATATAAGGCAAAAATTTACTCAAGAAATATGACATCAGGGATAAAAGTAATAGTGTGTGAATGCAATTAATAAATGTAAATAATACAAATTGTTTTTAGTATTTAGTATGATACATTATTTTGGTAATCTTTTTCAACATCCTTTAGTGGATTCACTTGATTACTTTCTTTAGAGTCTTCTTTCATCCCACATTAGATTCTCATATTTTCAAACCAAAGGAAAGGATTTTCATTCTTAGGAAATACTATTACAAATGTCAAGACTTAAAGTCTGAACAACTATACAACCACAAAATAGAAAACTTGGAGGAAATAAATAAATTTCTGGAAAGACACAATCTCCCAGTACTGAAACAGGAAAAAAAAATAGAAATGTTGACTGGATTAATAATAACTAGTAAGATTGAATCAAGCAAAAAAAATTCCAGCAGCAACACTGATAAAAAGCCCCTGACCGGGTGTACTCATACTGAATTTTACCAGATGTACAGAGAGCTGATATTAATTCTGCTGAAATGGCTCCAAAAAATTAAAAAGAAGGGAAACCTCCCTGACTCATATTATGAAGCCAGCATCACCCAGATATCAAGGCCAGCAAGAATGCAACGAAAAAAAGGCAAATCACAGACCAACATTCCTGATGAACATAGATGGAAACATCCTCTACAAAATACTATCAAACTGAATTCAACAGCACATTGAAAACATAATACACTATGATCAAATGTGTCTTATTTCAGGGATCTAAGAACAATTCAACATATGCAAATCAATAAATGTGATTCACCCCATAATTAAAAACAGAAACCATGTAATAATCTCAATAGATGCAGAAAAAGCATTAAAAATGTAGCATCCCGGTGGAGGGGGCAAAACGTCCGAAGAGAAACGACTGTGGTCTCCAGCTCCCAGTGAGACCAATGCAGAAGGTGGATGATTTCTGCATCTGCGACTGAGATACTTCACGCCAGTCAGAATGGCGATTATTAAAAAGTCAGGAAGCAATAGATGCTGGCAAGGCTGTGGAGAAATAGGAATGCTTTTATATTGTTGGTGGGAGTGTAAATTATCTTGACTATTGTGGGAGACAGTATGGTGGTGATTCCTCAAGGACCTAGAACCAGAAATACTATTTGAACCAGCAATCCCATTACTGGTTATATGCTCAAAGGATTATAAATTATTATACTACAAAGAAATGTGCACATGTATGCTTTTTGCAGTACTATTTACAATAGCAAAGACTTCGAACCAACCCAAATGTCCATAAGTGATAGACTAGATAAAGAAAGTGTGGCACATATAAACCATAGAATACTATGCAGCCATAAAAAAGAATGAGACCATGTCCTTTGAAGGGACATGGATGAAGCTGGAAGCCATGATTCTCAGCAAACTAACACAGGAACAGAAAAGCAAATACCATGTGTTCTCACTCATAAGTGGGAGTTGAACAATGAAAACACATGGGTACAGGGAGGGGAACAATACACACCAGGACCTGTTGGAGTTTGGGGGGCAAAGGGAGAGAGAGCATTAGGGTAAATACTTAATGCATGCTGGGCTTAAAACCTAGATGACAGGTTGATAGGTGTAGCAAACCACCATGGATACCTACATAACAAATCACACAAACTGCACATGTATCCCGGAACTTAAAGTAAAAAAAAAAGAAAAAAAGATAGTATTCCTTCTTGAAAAAAGTCTTCAAGAAATTAAACAGCAATGTAATATACCACAAAATTTATAGCAGCCATTTCTTACAAACCCACAGCCAACATCATATTGAATGGGCAAAATTTGAAAGCATTTCCCTCAACAACTGAAACAAGACAAAGATGTCCACTCTCACCACTCCTATTCAACATGTTACTGGAAATCCTCACCAAATAAATCAGACAAGAGAAAATAAGGAAAGGAATCCAAATAAGAAAAAAGGCAGTCAAATTATCTGCTGACTGAGGATGTGATCTTATTCCTAGAAAACCCTGAAGACTCTTCCAAAAGACTCCTAGATTTGATTAAAAAATGACTAAACTTTCAGGATACAAAATCATTGTAAAAAATTAGTAGCATTTCTATACACCAATAACAAGCCAGTTGAGAGCCAAATCAAGAAAACAATTTTATTTAAAAATATGACAAAACAAACAAATAAATAAAATACTTAAGAATACAATTAAAGGAAGGAGGTGAAAAATCTCTACAAGGAAAACTACAAAGCACTAGTGAAATAAATTGTAGATGACATAAACATATGAAAAAACTTTTCATACTCATAGATTGGAAAAATCAATAATATCAAAATGAACTTTCTACCCAAAACAATCTATAGATTCAATGCAATTCCTATCAAAATATCAGTATCATTTTTCATAGAATTAGAAGATGCAATACGAAAATTCATATGGAACAACAACAACAACAAAACCCCACAATAACCAAAGCAATCCTGAGCAAAAGAAACAAACTTGGAAGCATCACATTACTTGACTTCAAATTATAATACAACCTACAGTAAGAAAACAGCATGGCACTTGTATGAAAATTGATGCATTGATCAATAAGACAGAATAGAAAACCCAGAAACAAAGCCTCCACACATCTACAGCCAACTGATCTTTGACAAAGTCAATAAAAACACACTTTGGGGAAAGAAAACCCTGCTTTAATAAATAGTGCTGGAAAAATTAGTCAGCAATATGCAGAAGAATGAAACTGAACTCGTATTGCTTACCACATAGAAAAGTTAACTCAAGGTGGGGTAAAGTCTTAAATGTATTACTAAAACCTGAAGCTATAAAAATGCTGGAAGGAAACCTAGAAAAAACTCTTCTGCACTTTGGCCCAGGCAAAGAATTAATGACTAAGTCCTCAAAAGCAAATGCAACAAAAACAAAAATAGACCAACTGTACTTAATTTAACTAAAAAGCTTCTGCACAACAAAAGAAATAATCAACAGTGATCAGACAACCTAAGAATAAGAGAAAATATTTGCAAACTATGCATATGACAAAGGGTTAATATCCAGAATTTACAAGGAACTTAAACAACTCAACAACAATAACAAAAACAAATAACCCCATTAAAAAGCGAGAAAAAGATGTGAACAGACATTTTTTTTTCAAAAGAAGACACACAAATGGCCAACAAGCACATTAAAAAATGCTCAACTTTACTAATCATCAAATAAATGCAAATCAGAACCAAAATGAGACACCATCTTATGCAGTCAGAATGGCTATTATTAAAAAAAGTCAAGAAATAATAGATGTTGGTGAGGATACAGAGAAAAAAAAAAGGATACCTATACACTGTTGGTGGTGTGTAAATTAGTACAACCACTATGGAAAACAGTATGGACACTTCTCAAAGAACTAAGCATAGAAATACTATTTGATCTAGTAATCTCACTATTGAGTATCTACCCAAAGTAACAGAAATCATTACATCAAAGAGATACCTGCACTTATATGTTTATCATAGCATTCTTTACAATACCAAATATGTGGAACCAACCTAAGTGTTCATGATCAGAGGACTGGATAAAGACAATGAGGTACAAATATACCATAGAATACTACTTAGTCATAGAAAAGAATGAAATCATGTCTTTTGTGGCAATAGGAATACATCTGGAGGCCACTATCACAAGTGAAATTAACTCAGAAACAGAAAGACAAATAGCAAAGGTTCTCTTATAAAGGGTAGCTAAGTAATGTGTACACATGGACATAGAGTATGGAATAATAGACACTGCAGAATTTTAAAGGGTTTGAAAGTGGGTAGCAGGTGAGAGATAAGAAATTTCCTAATTGGTACAAGGTATACTGTTTAGGTAATGGCTTCACCACTATGCAATACATCTAGGTAACAAAACTGCCATTATACCCCCTAAATCTATAAAAAATAAAAACTAGTTAGATATTAATAATATATCATATTATCAAATATTAAAAATAAATGCAATATACTATAATATACTCTTTGTTGTAAATCATACTTGGTAAGTACCTACTTTTCAATGGCCAAATGAAATGACCAATGACCAATGATAGCCAAAGCAATCCTGAGCAAAAGAAACAAACCTGGAAGCATCACATTACCTGACTTCAAATTATAATACGAGCCTACAGTAAGAAAGCAGTGTGACACTTGTATGAAAATTGATGCCCTGATCAATAAGACAGAATAGAAAACCCAGAAACAAAGCCTCCACACATCTACAGCCAACTGATCTTTGACAAAGTCAATAAAAACAATGTTTTTTAATCAATCACACAAAACAAATGAGTTCATTATTTAAAAATATTTATTTTGTCAATATTTTAACATAATAAATATCAGCATAATTTAAAATTTAGGTATTTATTTATGCAAATAACCCAGAAGCTGGTGAGAGGCATGAGGGGTATGTAGTATACTCGTCACCCCCAACCTGGCTGCCAGGCACTGAAGAGCAGCAACAAGGCTTCTCCTTTCCCTGATTATAATGTATGGGAAAAACACACACTTGAGCAGAGCTTGTTTCATTCGAGTTTCCTAAAGTCTTCTCCATGTTATATTTGTTATTATTTGGAAGGCAGAGCATTCAGTTGTTCATTTTAACATAACTTTTTTTTTTATCCCAGGATACAATGTTTATATCCTTATATATAAGCAGTTTTTAAGTACAAGTACTTATTTAATGATCTTTCCCAAGGAGGCTTTCTTAGGAAAATATTTTAAAAACACATTTTGTAGGAAGTTAATACTTTTTGTTAAACTCTGCACTTCAATTCTGCTCCCACTGGGATCTTAGCAAGACCTTATTGGTGTATATGTTTAGTATGATATTATTCTGTTTGCATAAATAATTTTACATTGCTTTTATTTTCTGATACATGGTGATTAATACAATCCTATAGGTTTTATGTTAATCGTGTAGGTAATATTTTACTATCTGACCAACTTAGAGCAAGTTTGAACAGAATAGTCTAAAATCATACTGTCATGCTGTTTTCCCTACAATAAAAAGGTAAAAATGTACATTCTAAATTGTTCTTTTGATGATATAAAAATGCACACTGCTTGAGCTGACATAACTAAATTGCCTATGTACTTAGATGACTTTGTGGTAATAAAAAGAAAACCCTGGAGGATTTAAATGATTTGCTACATTCATTTAAACAGGTTATTCAATAGTACCTAGTCATATATATTCATTCTTTCTGCTCCTGACAGCAGGAATAAAGGTATTAAGTTTTTATAGTGATTTTTAATGCAATAAATTTGTTATTTTTTTCTGTTTACAATACTACTCTCTGGGTGATTGCAAGTATTATAATTCTATATGGTTACCTGTTTATTACAAGAGATACTTATCTTCCCACTCATAAGTAACCATGCTTACATTAACCATACTTGAAAAGTAATGTTTTTATTCATTTTAGTATCAAATTAGAAATCATCCATCTTAAAATATCTGCCAGCAAAATGTTTCCTCTCTCTCTTAAATCAGTAATTGCAATGTATGATTAACTTATTACTCTTCATTCTTCAAGCCTGGCTTATCTCTGTTGTTATTTTCTTGTTTCTTATCCATGTGTGTACCATACTTATTATTACATGTATTATACTTCACTGATGGCAATATAGTTAATACTCCTATTATTTTTAATCATTTTAATATGCTGATACTTATGTCTATTTTATTATTACATTGAACAAAAAAGGGCTAGCAAAGAATTACATAATTTTTTTTTCAAAAAATGTTTGGTATAAATGCACAGGACTCGAAGTCTTGGATCTTTAAAGATATTATACACAAGTGTTTCAAGAGTGAAAAGTAAACTTAATTTTAAGAACTTAAAAAAGAGGGAGCTTTAGATCAGCTTAGTTGAAATATAGTATATTAATATTGGAATTTTTTTTTTTTTTGAGACGGAGTCTAGCTTTGTCGCCCAGGCTGGAGTGCAGTGGCATGATCTTGGCTCACTGCAACCTCCACCTCCCAGGTTCAAGCAATTCTCCTGCCTCACCCTCCGAGTAGCTGGGACTACAGGCACATGCTAATTCTTTGTATTTTTAGTAGAGATGGGGTTTCACCTTGTTTGCCAGGATGGTTTCGATCTCCTGATCTCATGGTCTGCCTGCCTCAGCCTCCCAAAGTGCTAGGATTACAGGTGTGAGTCACTATGTTCAGCCTTAATATGCTTTTTTAAAAATGTCTGTAGACCACTCAGAAGTCTGAAAGGTAAGAAAGGTATAATCACATCTAAACTAATTTAAAAGTTAGGAATTGAAAAATAAAAGTATAGTCTTCAGGAAAGTAGTGGAATAAGAACCTAAAACTGTATCCTTTCAAAACAGGCAGTTAAAATACTGGGAAAAGCTGTCAGTATAAATTTTGGGGAACACCGAAGATTAACCAAAGGCTTGCAACAACCAGTGCTTGCTCAAGAAAAACAATTGAATCTTGGTAAGAACAGTGAAATGCGTGGCATTTTAACTACCCCATTCTCATCTCCCAGTTTTCAACTCTGGTAGTTTTGGAAGTAACAGCTCACATTTCCAGTACCATAGGAGAAGATTGGACCTCATTAACAAGTAAGTGTAATTATTTTTTTCATTTGTACGTTGGTTCCTTGGAAGACTGGCTCAAAGGGCTTATCTTTATTTCACCTGACTCAGAACTTGCCCAATGCTAAAGCTGCCACCCAGAAGGAAGTGAAAGACTGCATATGTTTAAAGCATGTATAGGCAAATATTTTAATTGCTTCTGCATGTGATTAGAAAACAGCTGAGTCGCACAACAGACTAACTTAAAACTTGGGAGGAAAGTCTGGGAAATGAGATGTCTATGAGTAATTTGAAAAACTCTTTAGAGGATGTAATTTCCAGAGTCACTAAATTATAATATTCAAAATATCCAGTCCCCAACCAAAATGACTGAACATGCAAAGAAATAAGAAATTATGGCCCATATTGAGGAAGAAAAAATTATTAAATAGAACTGTCCAAGGGGAAGCCCAGAACTTATACTTTTAAGACAAAAACTTTAACTCAGCTATTTTAAACATGTTCAATGAGCTAAGAAAACAATGTCTAAATAGGAAGATGAATTGGAACACTGTCTCAAAAAGTACAGAATATTAATAATGAGATTAAAATAATTAAAAGTTTACATAGGAATTAAGAAGTTGAAAAGTATAATAACTGATATGAAAAATTATATAGAGAGGGCTCAATAGCACACTCAAACATACAGAATAAAGAATCAGCAAAACTGAAAGTAGATCAATTGAGATTATTCAGACTGAGGAACAGCAAAATAAATAAATAAATAATTAAAAAACTGAAGAAAGTCTTGGCGACTTGTGTACCAATTCACTCATATTGAAAATCCCAGGAGGAGACAGAAAAAGGGGAAGAAAGAAATTTGAAGAAATAATGACTAAAGATAATCACACTTTGATGAAAAATGTTAATCTACACATCAAAATGCTCAATGTATTCATAGTAGAATAAATTCGAAGAAATCTATAACTAGATACATCATAATTAGACTTTCAAAAGCCAAATATATTGAAAACATCTTGAAAGCAGCATGAAAAGATAATCGTAACATACAAAGGATCCTCAATGAGATTAATGATTAATTTCATATCAGAAAACATAGAGGTAATGGGATGAAATATTTAAAGTAGTAAAAGAAAAGAGTCAGGCAAGAATTCTATATCTGGCAAAACCAGTCTTCAAAAATGAAGAAGAAACAAAAACATTCCTAGATAAAAACAGAGTTTATCACTAGCAGCTCTACCCTACAACAAGTTCTTTTTTTTAGTTGTATTTTTCTGTAAGTTATTGGGGTACAGGTTGTATTTGGTTACAATAATTCTTTTTTTATTTAATTTTAAATTTTTTTAAATTTATTTTTCCATAGTTATTGGGGTACCAGTAGTGTTTGGTTACATGAATAAATTCTTTAGTGGTGATTTGTGAGATTTTGGTGCACCCATCACCTGAGCAGTATACACTGCACCGTATTTGTTGTCCTTTATCCCTTGCCCCCCCTCCGACTCTTCCCCCCAATTCCCCAAACTTCATTGTATCATTATTTTTTTTCAATGTTACTTAATGCTTTTTATTTAGAGATGACGTGTTGGCCTTCTTTTATGATTATTATTACACTTTAAGTTCTGGAATACATGTGCAGAACATGCAGGTTTATTACATAGGTATACACTGCCATGGTGGTTTGTTGCATCCATTAACCTGTCATCAACATTAGGTGTTTCTCCTAATGCTATCCCTTTCCTAGCCCCCTACCCTCCACAGGCCCCAGTGTGTGATGTTCCCCTCCCTGTGTCCATGTGTTCTCATTGTTCAACTCCAACTTATGAGTGAGAACATGCAGTGTTTGGTTTTCTGTTCCTGTGTTAGTTCGCTGAGAATGTTTTCGAGCTTCATTTAAGTCCCTGCAAAGGACATGAACTCATCCGTTTTTATGGCTGCTTAGTATTCCATGGTGTATATATGCCACATTTTCTTTATCCAGTCTATCACTGATGGGCATTTAAGTTGGTTCCAAGTCTTTGCTACCGTGAACAGTGCTGCAATAAACATATGTGTATATGTGTCTCTAGAGCAGAAGGATTTATAATCCTTTGGGTAGATATCCAGTAATGGGATTGCTGGGTCAAATGATATTTCTGGTTCTAGATCCTTGAGGAATCACGACACTGTCTTCCATAACAGTTGAACTAATTTACACTCCCACCAACAGTGTAAAAGCATTCCTATTTCTCCATTTCCTCTCCAGCATCTGTTTCCTGACTTTTTAATGATTGCCATTCTAACTGGCATGAGATGGGATCTCATTGTGGTTTTAATTTGCATTTCTCCAATGACCAGTGATGATGAGCTTTCTTTCATAAATTTGTTGGCTGAGTAAGTGTTTTCTTTTGAGTGTCTGTTCATATCCTTTGCCCACTTTTTGATGCAGTTGTTTGGTTTTTCTCTTTTTTTTTGTAAATTTGTTTAAATTCCTTGTAGATTCTGGATGTTAGCCGTTTGTCAGATAGATAGATTGCAAACATCTTCTCCCATTCTGTAGGTTGTCTGTTCACTCTGATGATAGTTTCTTTTGCTGTGCAGAAGCTCTTTGTTTTAGATCCAATTTGTCAATTTTGGCTTTTGTTGCCATTGCTTTTGGTGTTTTAGTCATGAAGTCTTTGTCCATGCTTATGTTCTGAATGGTATTGCCTAGGTTTTCTTTTAGGGTTTTTATGGTTTTAGTTCTTACATTTAAGTCTTCAATCTATCTTGAGTTAATTTTTGTATAAGGTGTAAGGAAGGGGTCCAGTTTCAGTTTTCTGCATATGGCTAGCCAGTTTTGCCAACACCATTTATTGAATAGGGAATCCTTTCCCTACTGCTTTTGTAAGGTTTGTCAATGATCGGATGGTTGTAGATGTGTGTCACACAGTGTATCACTCTTTCACCTTTGCATCCTCTTAGTTTAGCTCCCACATATCAGTGAGAACACATGATGTTTGGTTTTCCATTCCTGAGTTACTTCACTTATGAATAATAGTCTCCAATTTCACCCAGGTAATTGCAAATGCTGTTAAATCATTCTTTTTTGTAGCTGAGTATTGCATCATAGATAGATAGATAGATAGATAGATAGATAGATAGATAGATAGATAGATAGATAGATATCACAGTTTCTTTACCCACTCATTGATTGATGAGTATTTGGGTTGGTTCCACAATTTTGCAGTTGTGAATTGTGCTGCTATAAACATGTGTCTGCAAGTATTTTTTTCTAATGATGCCCTACAACAAATTCTAAAGGGAGTTCTTAGGTTGAAATTCAAGGACAGTAGATGTTAACTCAAATCTATATGAAGGAATAAATAACAACATAAAGGAAACTACATAGGTAAATATAAAAGACTGAATAAATATATATGTGTTATAATTCCTTTTTATTTCACCTAAATTAAAAACTAACTATATAATGCAATAATTATAAATCTATGTGGGCCACACAATGTACAAACATGAATTGTGATGATAACAGCACCAAGAAGGGACAGATCTATATGGGAGTAAAATTTTTGTATTATAGAAATTGTTACTAATCCAAGCCGGATTGTTATAAATTACTGTGTTATTTGTAATACACAATAAAACCACTAGGAAAATAATTCAAAATTTATAGAAAAAGCAATGACAAGGAAATTAAAATTTATATACTAGAAAATATTTAATTCAAAAAATGCAGTAAGAAGAACAAGAAACCAAAGGAGATAAGATACAGAGACAAGAAAGAGTGCAAAATCATAAATAAGTCTTTTTTTTAAAAATTGCATTAACTGTAAACAAACTTTCCAATAAAAATATATAGCTTGGTAGAACAGATTTTTCAAAAGATCTATATTATACTGTCTGCAAGAAAATCATTTAGATCCAAAGACACAAAAGGTCTGCTTATGCTAAAATTACATAAAATGAACTTTAATATAAAATTGTTACTAAAGAAAAAAGGGCATCATATAATGATACAGTCAATCCAATAAGAATATATAACAATTATAAACATATACACAGCTAACAATAGAGTCCCAAAATACAAGAAGTAAAAACTGATAGAAATGAAGGGAAAAATACCATTTAACAAAAATAATTTGAGACTTCAATACCCTTCTTTCACTAATGGATGGAAAAATTAGAATGAAGAAAAGCAAGAAAATAGAAGATTTGAATATTATTAAATATCAACTAGACTTAGTAGATATGTACCTAATAATCTACCCTCCAAAAATCAAAATACACATTTCTCTAAAGTGTACATTGAACATTCTTCAAGTTAAAACATTTTTTAAGGCTAGAAACAAGTTTCAATACATTTTAAAATATTATAATTATTAAAAGTGTATTTCCTAACCACAATTGAAAAAAATTATAAATTAACAGAAAGAAATTTGGAAAATTCAGAAATATATGAAAATTTAAAAACACATTTTGAAATAACCATAGGTCCCACAAACAAATTAGAAAATGCTTAGAATAATGAACTCCAACTCCATCGATGTTGCTGTAAAGTAAATGATTTTATTCTTTCTATGGCTACATAGTATTCCATGGTGCATATGTACCAAGTTTTCTTTGTCCAGTCCACCATCAATAGTCATCTAGTTTAATTCCATGTCTTTGCTACGGTGAATTGTGCTGCAATGAACGTATGAGGGTAGGTGTCCTTTTGGTAGATTGATTTATTTTTCTTTGGGTATATACCCAGTAATGGGACTGCTAAATTGAATTGTAGCTCTGTTTTAAGCTCTTTGAGAAATATCCAAACTGCTTTCCACAGTGGCTGAACTAATTTGCCTTCCCACCAACAGTGTACAAGCATTCCCTTTTCACCACAGCCTCGCCAGCATCTATTACATTTGACTTTATTAATAGCCACTTCGAGTGGCATAAGAATGTCATTTTGTGGTTTTGATTTACGTTTCTCTGCTGATTAGTGATACTGAGCATTTTTTCATGTCTCTTGGCCACTTGTGTAGTTTCTTTTGAGATAAATCTGTTTGTGTTTTTTGCCCAATTTTTAATGGAGTTATTTATTTTTTGCTTATTTAATTGTTTAAGTTCCTTATAGATTCTTGAAAGTTTAAGAATATATTTGTGTGTATATACATATATATGTGCTTCTCTATATATGTGTGTGTGTGTGTGTGTGTGTGAAAATACTTAAAGAAAAACCAAAACATGACATATAAAAAATGTACAGGAAAGAGTGGCAATGGTGCTCAGTAGAAACTTATGACTTGGCTGGGCATGGTGGCTCACGCTTGTAATCCCAGCACTTTTGGAGGCTGAGGCAGGAGGATCATGAAGTCAGGAGTTCAAGACCAGGCTGGCCAAAGTGGTGAAACCCTGTCTCTACTACAAATATAGGAAAATTAGCTGGGCATGGTGGCATGTGCCTGTAGTTCCAGCTACTTCGGATGCTGTGGCAGGAGAATCGCTTGAACCCAGGAGGTGGAGCTTGCAGTGAGCCAAGATCGTGCCATTGCACTCCAACCTGGGTGACAGAGTAAGACTCTGTCCAAAAAAAAAAAAAAAAAAAAAAAAACAGTGAGCATCATAGGACACCAAGAAAGCTAAATGTCAACCACAGAATGGGAGAAGATATTTACAGATCATATTTCTGATAAGGGTCTAGTACAAGAATATATAAAATATTCTGACAAATTAATAATACAAAGCAAATAACCAAGTTTTAAAATGGGAAAAATATATAAATAGACTTGTCTCATTAGAAGATACAGAAACGGTGAATAAATACATGTAAAAGATACTCAACATCATAAGCCACTGGAGAAATACTAATCAAAACCACAATGAGATACCACTTCCCATCTACTAACATGCAGATACATAGTTATTTACATATAAAGAAAATAACTAGTGTGAAGTATGTGGAAATAATATAACTGTTAAACGTTGCTACTAGGAATGTACAATAGGGGAGCCAAGGTAGAAAACAATTGAAGAGTTTCTTTAAGAGGTAAACACAGAATTACCATATGCCCAACAATTCCCTTGCTGGTGAATACAGTAATGGGTCACATAACAATGGGGACACATTCTGAGAAATGTCATTAGATGATTGTGCTGCGCACTTCCGGAAACCTTATTGTGTACTTACGCAAACCTACATGGTGTAGCCTACTACACATCTGGGCTATATTGTATAGCCTATTGCTCCTAGACTACAAACATGTACAGCATGTTACTGTACTCAATACTACAGGCAGTTGAAACACAATGGTGTTTGTATCTAAACATAGAAAAGATACAGTGAAAATATGTTATAAAAGATAAATAATGATACACTTGTATAGGGCACTTACCATGAATGGTGCTTGCAAGACTGCAAGTTGCTCTGAGTATGTGAGTGAGTGAGGGCTAAGGGAACGTGAAGGCCTAGGACATGAGTGTACATCACTATAGACCTAATAAACACTGTACACTGAGGCTACAGTGAATTTATTTTTAAAAATTTCTTTCTTTAGTGACAAATGAAACTTAGTTTGTTGTAACCTTTTCACTTTATGCACTTTTTAAAAAACTTTTTAAAACACTTTCATAACACTTAGCATAAAACATGAACACATTGTACAGCTGTACAAAGATATCTTCTTTCCTTATACCCTTACTCTGTAAGGGTATACATTTTTAAAAATTTTATCATTTTTTACTTTTTAAGCTTGTCTGTTAAAAATTAAGACACAAAGGCACTCATTAACCTAGACCTACACAGAGTCAACATCACCAATATCACCACCTTCCACTTCCACATCCTGTCCCACTGAAAGACCTTCAGAGGCAATAAAACACACAGAACTGTCATGTCCTATAATAACAATGCATTCTTCTGGAATACCTCCTGAAGGACCTGCCTGAGGCTGTTTCACAGTTGACATATTTACAAGTAGGATTACACTTTAAGATAATGATAAAATGTATGGTAAATACACAAACAAGTAACATGGTCATTTATCATCAAGTATTACATACTGTAGCCAGGTTTGGTGGTGGGTGCCTGTAATCTCAGCTACTCTGGGGGCTGAGGCAGGAGAATTGCTGGAACCCAGGAGGTGTGGAGGTTGCAGTAAGCCACGATTGTGCCATTGCACTCCAGCCCAGGTGACAACAGCGAGACTCCAACTCAGAAAAAAAAAAAAAGAAAGAAAGAAAGAAAGAAATTTGGTCACAGACATGTACATGTACAGAGAGAAAATGATGACACAGGAAGAAGGCTGCTATCTACAAGCCAAGGAGAGATGTTTTAGAACAAAACCGTCAACACCTAACTCTCAGATTTCTAGCCTCCAAAGCTGTGAGAAAATAAATTTTGTCACTGAAGCCACTCAGTGTTGGTACTTTGTTATGATATCCCTAGGAAACAAATACATAAACTTTTGTAATAATCCAACAAAAAAGGAGAACTACATAATGGGTGAGAAAGGGGAAGTGTTTCTGGTGCAATGTCATTGATGATCCTATAGAGCATGAGATCTAGGGTATAGGTAGAAAGTATGAAAGTATGACCTTAGGTAGGGGCAGAAAGAGTTTATCTTTAGTAATAGAAGAGAAAGTTAATAATATGGATCCATATATAGGCTGATAAATGTAATGTTGAGGATATTTGTAACATTTCTCTGTAAATGTTCATTATCTTTTCTCAATGAAACAAGAATCAACAATATTAGATTAAGGGAATAGAGAGGTAAAGTCATCATTTGAGAAAGTGGGAGATGCATGGACCTGAGAAAGTCAGGACAGTTTCCAGCAGAACTGAGGGACGGCATCATGCTAGTAATAATGAATTTAAAGTGAGCTCAGTAAAGATAGGTATGTCTTTTATTCTGTCTCCACAAAGCATCATTTAGAACTTCAATTTAAATTGTCAATTATGTGTTTATGTAGGCTATAAACAGATGCTTAATTTTGAAGAAATGAGAGATGATTTACAGGGAACTTAAAATTCATCTACAAAATATGAATCTAGGCTTTTTCAGGGGAATTTGACCCTCAACATGATTGATAGAAAAATAGTAGCAAAAGGCCACATTAAAAAGGGGAGAGGGTGCATGCGAAGTCTTTCCTTATGCATTTATGACACATAAAAGAGTTAATATAGTCTAACTCCCTGTGCGACGTGAAAAAGGTCATAATTTGAAAAAGTACTCTTTCATCAATTAGAGTGGACTGAATACTCCTCCCATCTCAAGAGAACTTCAAGAAATTTTGTGAAAAACTTATCAGCCCTTAAAATCATCTACTTCCCATTTTTTTTCCTTTTTCCCTTTGCTCAATCAACTTCTCCTTGCTTTTATCACTTGCTTGTGAGGCAGCCCCCAACATGTTCAGAATTCTCAAGTGCCATATATCAGCGCCATATTGTGCAAATGCTATAAGAGTTAAGACTGATCTTAAGAGCTAGCATTTAAAAGTACCCTTACAGTGAACATCACTTGTGTCATCATTAGTCCTCAAGTGAGGATGAGTAACACATCTTCAAAAGATTCAAAACAAATCATTTGGGAAAATACAATTGGACATACAAAAATCACATCTATAGAGTCACATATTTCACATTTATCTGTGACTATCCATTAAATAATGTACTTGGAAGTCAACTTCAGTGATGAGTACATAGCTAACTAATTTCCAAAAACAGCCCATTCCAATTTGGTAGAATTGCATTTATTATAGTTTTCAATTAATCATAATCCTTTGGAATAAGTCATGGAGCTCATTATGAATGCATTTGTGTATATTTTTATTCACTATACGTTTTTCTATTTTACGTGTAGAATTAACATAGAATACGGAATATAGATATTTATATTTACATTTTATTTGTGTTTTAATATTACACATATTTTACATATACAAATTCTGTAACAACAATACATTGCTATATTTTTGTTTCCTTTTCTCGTGCCCCTTTCTTGTCTCCACCATTCAGCTTATAACAACTTTGTCTGTGCAAATTTGTAATTTTACATTTTTACCCCACAACACCTAGACTATTTTATCTTATGTGATACGTATTTATAAAATGTCATTTAATTTTTGTGATTCAAAATTAATATCAATCAATATTCTCTTATAACTAATAATAACTGATGAGTTCTTTTTTATTTTGGGGCCAGTGTCACCTCTGATGACATCACTAGTATTTTAATACATTGAGTTCATATTGCTGGTCCATACATCCCAGGGAAGGAGAATGTAAGAGATTGTGTAAGTTTGCTTAGAAATACTTTAATTTAAATGATTAAATTAAATTTTAAAAGCAAAGTGAATAAGAATAATTAGTATGACATAATTATAATAAATCACTCTCTAATATATAACAGTGATAAATTTTAACCCAGGTTCTAACTTCTTTTTTTTTGTTTTTTTTTTT
>NW_012108808.1:2786891-2840004 GCF_000951045.1 Mandrillus leucophaeus | reverse complement strand
GTGATCCGCCCGTCTCGGCCTCCCAAAGTGCTGGGATTACAGGCTTGAGCCACCGCGCCCGGCCCCAGGTTCTAACTTCTACTAGCTACATGACATTGGAAAAAAAAATCACAATTACTCTAAACTTTAGTTCTCCTACAAAGAGGTAATCCAATTATTTGTTTTACTAAATTTTATGAGTTAATTAATAAATGTAAAGTTTTAGCAAATAGTAACTGTGGAATACATGCAAATAAAACACTGCTCTTTAAGAGGAAAGCGTAAAAAACAAGCACCTAAATAAAATTGGGTACCTGCACTGTATACTCAGTTTGAGAGACAGTTTTCTAAAACTAGTTTTATCTGCTTCTTTGTTCTTATTCTCATGGCTAGAAGTTTTTCTGTTACATTTCCTCATCTCAGATTAGGTGTGTCTTGTGGCAACATCATTCTCTTTTACCTTCTGCCTTTTACAGCCTCCAAATCACATGTTGTTCAATAATAGTTGATATGGAAAATTTATCTAACATTAATGTTTGATAAATGTGTGCATTTCAAGAGAATAAATAACCTCTAATGAAGTATATGTCATCAGACTATAATCTACAAGCTTTGTACACAATTTCTGTTACTTATAATTCCTTAAAAATATTAGACATGTCTTATGTCTAGGGCTCTTTCTATGAGCATCAATATAACATCCTAGGATTTTTGAGTGTGTTGACTTTCTTACTTTTGAAATCTCTTCTCCATGATATGTAACCTCACTTATTTGCATAATTATAACCAAGTCATGGCTGTTACGAATAACCACGCAAAAATCAAAATCTCAAAGTATCAAAATCTCAACTCCAGGCAAATTCTTCTCTGATCACACTTTCATATTTTTAATTCTCTTGTCCTAATAATCCCATTTCAGTATACTTCATTTTACTGTGGTCTTTAATCTGTTAACCCTTCTAGTTTTTTGTTGTTAATTACTTCTGGAATCATATAAGTTATCTTCCAAATGAAGATGCTTTTAAGAAGAAAGGGAACACTCAAAACTATTAAAAATTATATGATTACTTGAAACACTTGCTTATTAATCAACAAATAGGTTTCTTTATATTGATAGACCCCTAAATAGTTTTTTTATACCTAAAGGTAGTATTATTAATTTATATCAAGGCAAAAATTTTAAATGTAATATTGCTTCTCTGAATATTAAAAATAGTGTATGCAGAAATATGACCCCTGTTACTGATTTACATATATTTTAATCAGCTGCATAGCCATACTTACAGCAATGGACAAGTGATGTCCACTATAAAATTAGGGTATTTTTTCCAGTAGAGTTTATTTATCTTTAAATAATGTTACTTCTAGTTTTCTTCAAATTTCCATTTTATGCTTAATGAGTTTAAAATTGCCAAACATTTTAACTGAAGCTTCTCTTTGTAATGCTATTTTTAAATGAGATCAATATTCTCATGTGCTGGAATAACTGGTAAGCTGATAACAAACTCTGATGAGCGGAGACCATTGACAATTCTACTTATTTGCATTGAAATATACAGAATTTATAAATATGATGTTTGTCTCCATCCAGAGCACTTTTCCTAACAATATTATTGTAAGACAATCTGTGTGAAGTAATTTATTTGTATTTATACTTTTTTGAAGTTTTGCCTATTCTGATTCTTCAAAATTGTGGTGATGGCTTTTTTAAAATAGTTTTTCTGGAACCTCTCACAAAAGACAGATAGCAATAGAATAGGAAAGACAAAAATCCATGGACAATATTGACAACAAAAGTAGATAACAAGTTACATCTCTAGTGCCAAACATGCAAATGGCAGCTAACAACTGAAAAAGAGAAGACCTGCGTACTATCTGAGTCAGTGCAAGAGAACAGCATAGAGAGTCAACAGAGTTTCCAGTGGATCAAAGAACGGAAAAATTCCCCAAATTGCTGAGTATACACTGGAGAGCATGTGGTCAATTTGTAATCAGAAACTGAAACTAATAGTCCACATGCCCCAAAGTGAGTTCTAAAAAGGCGGAAGTTGCCATATAAAAATTCTTGAAACTGATTAACGAAGATTTTTTTTTGCATAAGTTTGCACAAAAAGCAGAAACTGCTGGAAACTGAGTCAAGTTTGAGGTCAAGAACAATACAGTTAAAGGAAGAATGAAGATATTAATATAAGTGAAAGAGGAAAACAGAATTGGCGCTTCTCAAAAGTGCAAGCTACTTATTTTGAACAGTTAAACAGAGATAACAAGTAAAACTTCCAGGGAATTAGATTATTTGACTTTTGTACAACATTTTCTGCCTAATTCATAACTCCTGAAAGTTTGGAAATACAAATTTCATATCAAAATAAACAAAGAACTTGAAAATTTCAAATCTTAAAAAAGTATCAAATCTTTAAAAAGTTAAAAAAAAAAGTATAATAAGGAGCAGAATAACATCCTTCATCACCATGAAATTATAACATAAACCACACCACCAAAATATATAAAAACATGACTTACTCTTTTGAAATTAACCAAAAGACATGAAAATAATAATATGTAACCTCAAAAAATTATGCAGAATAAAATAACTCAGAGTTAAAAGAACTCAGAAAGAAAGGAGGCAGAGCAAGATGGCAGAATAGAAAGCTCCCACAAAGACACAAAATTAACAACTATCTACACACAAAAACACACCTTCATAAGAACTCAAATCAGGTGTGCACTCACAGTATCTGGCTTTAACTTCATGTCACCGAAAAAGACACTGAAGAGATGGAAAAAGACAGTCCTGACTCATCAACACCAATCCCCCAAACCCTGGCAACAGCGGCATGGTGTGGAGAACGTCTCTGGCACTGGGCAAGGCAGAAGAGAACATTTGTGAGGCATTGAACTCAGTGCTGTCCTGTTAGAGCAGAAAGGAAAATCAGACCAAACTCAGCTGACACCTGCCCAGGGAGAGAGTACTTAAACCAGCCCAAGCTATAAGGGACTCACCAATCCCAGCTTTCAAAACTCAAGTGCCTGCAACCTCTCCACCAAAGGCTACAGCACTCTGTGACTGCAAGTAAACTCGAAAGGCAGTCTAGGACATAAGGACCGCAACTCTTAGGTGAATCTTAATGCTTAACTAGGCCCAGAGACAGTGGACTGAGGGTCATGCAAAATACTGACACGCTAGCTGGGGCAGCCAAGGGAGTGTTGGCATCACCACTTCCTTAACCCCAGGCTGCACAACTTGAGGCTTTAAGAGTCCCCTTCCTTCTGCTTGAGGAGGAGAGAAAGAAGCATGGGGAGGACTTTGTCTTGCATCTAGTATACCAGCTAAGCCACAGCAAGATAGGGAACTAGTTGGAGGTGAGAAGACCTTGACCTGGGATCTATCTTTCAGACAACATTTCTAGCCATGCCATGGGACAGAAGGGATCCTGCTGCTTTGAAGGAAAGGACCTAGTCCTGGCAGCATTCATCATCTGCTAACTGAAGAACCTGTGGGCCCTGAATAACGAGCAACAATGCCCAAGTACCACACTGAGGGTCTTGGGTGAGTCTCTGAGAGAGGTTGGCCTTTGGTGAGACTCAGCACATTACCGGCTGTGTTGGCTATGGGGCAAAATTTCTACTTGAAAAGGGCAGAGGGAAAATTAAGGGACTTTGTCTTGCACCTTAAGTACTAGAACAGCCACAGAAGGGCAGGGCACCAACCAGGCTCTTAGAGTCCTCAATTCCAGGACGTAATTTTGGATGGCATATCTGGTCCTGCCTTGGGCCAGAGTGGAGTCCACTGCTCTGAAGGGTGAGTCCCAGGCTAGGCAGCATTCATGACAAGCCAACTTAAGAGACCTTAGGCATTAAGGAAACACCGGCAGTAGTCTGGCATATTCCTCATGGGCAGTACTCCTCATAGGCAGTGCCTGTGAGGTGAGGCTCCTCTGCCTTTGGAAATGAGAGAGAATATGGTTAAGACTGCATCTTTTGGTTTGAGTACCAGCTAAGCCACAATGCAATAGAATCCCAGGTAAACTTCTAAGGTTTTTCACTCTAGTCTTTGACTCACAGTCCTGGCTGACTTTGCCACCTGCTGATTGTAGAGCCTTGGGACCTTGAGTGAACACAGGCAGTAGCCAAGTAGTGGTTACAGCAGGCCTTGGGCAAGATGCAATGCCATTCTAGCTTCAGGTTTGACTCAGCAAAGTCATAGTAGTGGTGGCCACAGGGGTTCTTGTGCCAATTAACCTCCAGCTTTAGGTGACTCAGAACAAAGAGATTCTGTATGCTTGGGAAAAAGTAAGGGAAGAGAATAAGAGTCTTTTCCTGGTAATCCAGAGAATTCTCCTGGATCAGGTCCAAGACCATCAAGAAGGTACCTCTACAAGTCTACAAGGACCACAGCATTACTTGCCTTGGGATGCCCCCTAAAGCAGATACAGTTTAGATCACAACACCCAAGTCCATTTAATTATCTGAAAAGCCTTCCCAAAAAGGACTGATACAGTAAAGACTATAATAAATACCTAACTCTATCATGCCCGGACACGAATGACTATCTAGTAGCATCAACAACAATTCAGGAAAATGTGAGCTCACCAAGTGAATTATATAAAGCACCAGGAAACCAATCCTTGAGATAGAGAGATATGTGACCTTTTAGACAGAGAATTCCAAATAGCTGTGTTGAGGGAACTCAGCACTCAACAAATGCAATTAATTCGTTGCCTACAAGAAACACACTTCACCTAGAAAGACACACATAGACTGAAAATAAAGGAATGGAAAAAGATATTTCATACAAATGGAATCTGAAAAGAGCAGGATTTGCCATACTTGCGTCAGACAAAATAGATTTCAAAACCAAAACTTTCAGAAGGGACAGACAGGTCACTATATAATAACAAAGCAGTCAATTCAGTGAGAGGCTACAACAATTGTGAAAATATATATGTACCCAACACTGGTGCACCAAGATATATAAAGCAAATATTATTAGACTTAAAGAGAGAGATAGGCCCCAATACAATAATAGCTGGAGACTTTAACACCCCACTTTCAGCATTGAGCAGATCTTCCACACACAAAATCAACAAAGAAACGTCAGACTTAATCTGCACTATAGACCAAATGAATCTAATAGATATTTACAGGACATTTCATCCAAGAGCTGCAGAATACATATTCTTTTCCTCAGCACATGGATGGTTCTCAAGGATAGATTATATATTAGGAGACAAAACAAGTCTTGAAACATTAAAAACAAAACTGAAACAATATCAAGCATCTTTTCGACCACAATGGAATAAAACTAAAATTAATATCAAGAGGAATTTTATAAACTACAAAAATACATGGAAATTAAACAATGTGCTGTTGAATGATCAGTATAAAGAAACTAAGAAGGAAATGGCAAAATTGTTAGAAACAAATGATAAGGGAAAAACAACATACCAAAATCTATGGGATACAGCAAAGACAGTAAGTAGAAGTAAATGTATAGCTATAAATGTCTATGTCAAAAAAGAGGAAAAACTTCAAACCAATAGTCCAATGATGCATCTCAAAGAACTAGAAAACCCAAAATTAGTAGAAGAAAATAAATAATAAAGGTCAGACCAGAAATGAATGAAATTAAAATAAAATAAATTACAAAAGATCAGTAAAACAAAACAATTGTTTTTTTTTTTAAAGTTGAACAAAATTGGCAATCCTTTAGCCAGACTAAGAAAAAAAGAGGGAAAATTCAAACAGATAAAATTAGAAGTGAAAAAGGAGACATTACAACTGATACAACAGAAATTTGAAGGATCATTAGTGGCTACTGTGAGCAACTACGTGCCAATACGCTGAAAAATCTAGAAGAAATTGACATATTCTTAGATATATACAACTTATCAAGAATGAATCGGGAAGAAATCCAAAACCTGAATAGACCAATAACAAGTAACGTTATTGAAGCTGTAATAAAAAGTCTCCTACTAAACAAAAGCCAGACACTTGATGGCTTTAGTGTTGAATTCTACCAAACCATTAAAGAAGAATTAATATCAATCTCATTCAAACTACTCTGAAAAAATAGATGAGGTAAAACTTCCAAAATCATTCTACAAGGCCAGTATTATCCTCATATCTAAATAAGACAAAGACATATCAAAAAAAAAAAAAAAAGAAAACTACAGGGCAATATTTCTAATAAATACTGACCCAAAATTCTCAACAAAACGCCAGCACTTTTGACATAGTTCCAAGAACTTACACTAGGAAAAGGTAGTCTCTTCAATAAATGGCGCTGGGAAAATTGGATATATATATGCAAAGAGTGAAACTAGACCCTTATCTATCATCACATACAAAAACCAAATCAAAATGGATTAAAAAATGTAAATCTAAGACTTCGAACTACGAAACTACTACAAAATAACACTGGGAAAAATCTCCAGGTCATTATTCTGGGCAAAGATTTCTTGAGCAATATTCACAAGCACAGGCAACCAAAGCAAAACTGGACAAGTTGGATTACATCAAGTTAAAAAGCTTCTGCGCAGTGAAGGATACAATCAGCAAAGTGAAAAGACAACCCACAGAATGAGAGAAAATATTTGCAAACTATTCATCTCACAAGGGATTAACAACCGGAATATATAAGGAGTTGAAACAACTGTATAGGAAAAAAGTCTAATAATCCAATCAGAAAATTAGTTAAAGATTTGAGTAAACATTTCTCAAAAGAAGACATACAAATGGTAAACAAGTATATGAAAAGGTGGTCAATATCATTGATCATCAGAGAAATGCAAATAAAACTACAATGAAATACCATCTCACCACAGTTAAAATGGCATATATTCAAAAGACAGGCAATAACAAATGCTGGCAAGGATGTGGAGAAGAGGGAACCCTTGTACACTTATGGTAGGAATGTAAATTAGTACAATCACTATGGAGAACAGTTTGAAGGTTCCTCAAAAAACTAAAAATTGAGCTACCATGTGATCCAGCAATACCACTGTTGGATATATAACCAAAAGAAAAGAAATTAGTATCAAAGAGATACCTGCACTCTTATGTTTGTTGCAGCACCATTTGACAATAGCTACTATTTGGAAGCAACTAAATGTCCATCAACAGATGAATGAATAAAGAAAATGTGGGCTGGGCGCAGTGGCTCATGCCCATAATCCCAGCACTTTGGGAGGGCGAGGAGGGGGGATCACGAGGTCAGGAGATCGCGACCATCCTCACTAACACGGTGAAACCTCGGCTCTACTCAAAATACAAAAAATTAGCCAGGCATGGTGGCGGGCGCTTGTAGTCCCAGCTACTCAGGAGGCTGAGGCAGGAGAATGGCCTGAATCCCGGAGGAGGAGCTTTCAGTGAGCCAAGATCACGCCACTGAACTCCAGCCTGGGCAACAGAGTGAGACTCCATCTCAAAAAAAAAAAAACAAAAAAAAATGCGGTATATATGCACAACGGCATACTATTCAGTCATGAAAGGTAGAATGAGATCCAGTCATTTGCAACAACTTGGATGGAACTGGAGATCATTATGTTAAGCGAAATAAGCCAGACACAGAAAGATAAACATTACATGTTCTCACTAATTTCTGGAAATTAAAAAATCAAAACAATTGAAATTGTAAACATAGAGAATAGAAAATGATTACCAGAGGCTGGGAAAAATAGTGGGGGGCTAGGGTGGAGGTGAGAATGGTTACAAAAATGGGTACAAAAAATAGAAAGAAATAATAAAACCTAATATTTGATATCACAATAAGGTGACTACAATAGATAACTCAATTGTATATTAAAGTAACTTAAAAAGTATAATTGGATTATTTGTAAATCAACAGAGAAATGTTTGATGGGATGGATACCCCGTTCCTCATTTTGTGCTTATAATGATGTTCATGCCTATACCAAAACATCTCATATACCTCATAAATATATACACCTACTGTGTACCCACAAAAATTGTTTATATCGATTTTTAAAATAACTCAGAAAGAATAAGAAATAAAGAAAAAAGTTATTACAGAAATGAAGAATAATTTCAACACAAGAAGAAATGCACGCAACACTTAATTCCTTAAGAGAAACAGAAGTTGAAATGTATTAAACAAATAAAATAGGCAATGAATAATTAAGAAAAAGTGTTAAATGTTAAAGCTAAACAAAGTATATCTGACATATTATAAATCATTGAAAAAGAAAACCAAACCAAGAGAATAGATATAAATATTTACTATAATTAAAATAAAATTTTTCTAAATAGATACTATAAATGATTTGTAATTGCATATTAAAAATGCATTCACATACTAATAATATTGATCCAGAATGACCAACAGCAAAACATACTTAAGTAATGTTATTTAACTTTAAAGAAAAGAAAATAGTCCTTTGTCATATAGGAAGAAAATAGGATGACTTATAAGAAAAATTAAAATTAGATTGTTATAACACTTTTCTACAGAACTACTTAAGTTAGTGGAAATAAAAGTAACATACTTAAACTTGGTGAGAGGAAATTTAATTTAAGGAGTTTTATATCCATGGGGGAAAAAAAAAATGAAATTTAAGTGTAAAAGCACATGTGCATTTGTCTGTTGTAATCATTTGTCTGTTATAAAACTAAGATAGATAAAATATTTCCAGACATTGAAATGATTTAATATATAAAACTTATTCCCAAGTAACATGGTTTCTTGTCCTGGAAACATTGTCATCATTAACTTCCAAATTTATGAACATGAAAGAAGTCAGGAATTTTTGTTCCTATGTCTCTTCCCTAAAAAGTTACCAGAAATATTAACATAAGCATTGGTGATGAGCATTACGGATATAGCTAATTGCAGACTTTAAGACTAAATGGATAATAAGAGTGAAAAAATATATTTTTGTACTGTAGTATGCCCTGGCTATATACTATAGCAATAATGGTATAGTTCAACTATTTTTTAAAATGAAAGAGTATGGGAAGAGAAAAATATCAAAAGATAATTAAAATGTTATTGAAGCCCTACTAGGGCTGCCCATTCACCTTAGTAACAGCCCTAAATATTGATGACGATGTGACAATTGTTATGATGGTTGGATGAGCATAAAGAATAAAATTTTGAAGATAATGGCAACGCATTCATTCTCTGAATGATTTTTTTTCATTTAATTCATAATCAACAGACATTTATTGAACATCAGTGGTACGGCTGACACAGTTCTCATTGCTGTATTTCTAATCAGCATAATATTATAATATTGAAAATGTAATATCTAAGAAAATGAAGTTTAAGCCATTTAGCTTGTCTTGAAACATCAAATGGTTGTACAAAAATATGCCAATGGTTTTCATAAGGTTGCTCCTTAATTGTTTAAGCTGAATGTTCCACTTCTCTTATAGCACAGGAGTAGGCTGTGACTATGGTAAGTCAGGATCCTATTAGGGCTGGCATGATAAATCATTTGTGCGCTGTAAAACTAAGATACCATAGATAAAACATTTCCAGAGATTGAAATAATTTAGTATGTAACAGTTATTCCCAAGTAACATGGTTTCGTGTCCTGGAGACGTTTTTATCATTAACTTCCAACATTTTGTTTTTATATCTTAATAAGAGATCACAACAATAACATAAAGCACATACAAAATTCATTAAAGCTGATTAAACCAATACCAAACATGTAAAATTGCCTAGGCATAATAATTGGTGCTTACACAGGAAAAAAAAAAAAAATCATCCTATTGTGTTAGGGAAAACTTGTCACGAAAATGGACTCAAAATTGGCGCTTAATATATAAGTAGGATTTTGAATGACTAAACCAAGAAATAAACAGGTTATGGAAGGTATTAAGTGAAGAGGACTTGAGAAGTAGGGGCAGTATATAGACAATAAAAGATTATGGTATAAATCCGTATGTAGATTTTATTTTGACCTTGGCTATTTAACATAGAGCTATTTTGAAAATGCACATTTTGGGAAAGGTGTTTTCTTTACTAGTGTTAATAGAAAGCAAGAATATTTATTTATAACTCCTCAGACAAATTCAATTCTGCTTACTGCCTTTGGGTTAGCACATTACTATCAGGTCAGCAGCAATATAATACAAATATTTTGTGATTTAGACACAAGAGCTAGAATTTAAATTGCATCTTCTGATATTTTGCTGTTTCAGGATAAAAACAAAACAAAACTCATGGTCCTTATGGAGCTTAATTTTTTGTAAAGAAAACAGAAAGTAGAATAGTGAGTGAATAAGCTAATAGGTTAATTGTAAGTTAACTATAAATAAAACAATGAGCTAAATAAGTGCAATATGTGCATGTTGAATAGTGATCATTGTTAAAGATAACACAG
This sequence comes from Mandrillus leucophaeus, assembly GCF_000951045.1. NCBI lineage: Eukaryota > Metazoa > Chordata > Mammalia > Primates > Cercopithecidae > Mandrillus > Mandrillus leucophaeus. The sequence continues at coordinate 2,829,676 of NW_012108808.1, read as the reverse complement.
GGAAAGGGAAGAAGGATGGTGATTAGGTTATAAAAGTCAATAGGAAGTACTACATGAGAAGGTGACAAAATGGAGCCATGAAAGAAGTGAAACAGTGAAGAGAAAGACAAGCGGGCAGGGCACCAAGTGTGCAGACATGGAGGCAGGAGTGTGCCTGGGCGTGTTAGAGAACTAGCAAGGAGACTCATGTAGAGTAAGGAAGTGATGGGAATAGGGGGATAGGAGCACAGAGGTAACCAGCAGTCAGCTATGCCAGGACCTTATGGCTATAGACTGCCTTTTACAATTAGTGAGATGGTAAGCCATAATGTGATACTGAGCATGGGAGCACCACAAGCCAAGTTGGTTTTAATAGGATCGTTTTCTCTTCTGCACAATGATAGAATATGGAACGGGAAAGAAAAAAATGAAGAAGACCAGAGAGTAAGCTATTTAGAAAGATGACTGTGGCGTGCCTTATGATGGCAGCAGTGGGGTGACACGGAGAGAGTCTGGATCGATAAAACACACAGAAGCAAAGCAACCGTGAAGCTAATGAAACTTTAGCTTTGGGACTCTCCTCTGCACGGGCTCCTTCCAAAGAAGGCCTGTATCTTGAAATGAATGTCTTGTGGCTCCTAGCGTGTATGCATGGGGGGCAGTGGATAAACACTTGACGAGCTGGAGGACAGAATGCAAAGGACAAACAACTTTTGGGCCAGAAATTAGCCTGTGGGCAATTCTTCCCAATATGAGATGTGTAAATTTCTAAGTGCAGATTTTCTTCTAATTAATATCTAGCCAAAACAGAAGTTCCTGCCTGTCAGAAGCATTTGATAATTCTGCATACAAAATTATAAACAGCTTAATTTTAAAAATATTTTGATGAGAAGAGCATGAAACAGAATTTACCACAATTTATGTGGTTATAGATCAGCAACTTACAGTGTTTTTACAAATAGTAAGTTCAACTGCGTTTGAAGTCTCATATTTTATGCATTCTCATTAAATATATCAATGAAAATAACTTAAAATTCATAACTAACTGCTGAAATATGGGCATCAGTGACAAACTAGGTAATGCAATAAATATTATGCATTCAAAAGGTACCTAAAGTATCCCTACATGAAAATTGAGATGCCTTGAAATTTTGTCACATATGAAGGAAAACATGTAAAGATTATTCCAAATTCCAAAGACTTTTCTAGAACATAAGCAATCCAATAAAGTTAATACTTGTATTGCATCGCCAAAAGTAAGCTGTAAAGATGAAATTTCACAAATTTTATTTCCAAACTAAAAATAATTTTAAATTTTCAATCAACTGTTATGAAGATGTTAAATGTCTTTTTCTTCTCTTTAAGAGTATTTTGAGAATCATCATAGGAGAAAGTATTCAAGGAGCATGAAGCTAGAATTTGTAAGGAGAAATGCTATAAAGATATGTCATATAATTACATAACAAAATATTTCTTATGTTTTATTTTATAATTTTTTGCCTTTTATCAGCTATCCAAATTTTATATTATATTGTGATTCCTGTTATAAATACATATTCACGTTTATGCCTAATTTTATTTTCAAAACTTTTGATTTTGTTTCTTGAAGTGGCCTGTCTAAATTGGAAAGGCTTCTGTTTTTATGCAACCCTATAATTTGAAGGAACAGCTGATAAGGTTTACTGATTGATTAAAGTGGGGCTTGAGAAAAAGCAAGAACTTAAGAAGATTTGCTGATGTTTCGGTCTGAACAACTACAAAGCTGTAATTGTCATCTGCAGATATCAAGAAGACTATAAGAACAGCATGTCTGAGGAAATAATCAAAAATTCAGTTTTTAACATGTTATCTTTAAGGTGTCTATTAGGTGGGGATATCAGAGTTTAGAGTTAAGGATGGAGGTTCAACTTGAACATATAAGCTTGAGAAGCATCAGCTTATTAATAGCATTTGAAGCCATGAGACCTGATGAGATACCATCAACTACTGCCTAATGACATCTAACAGCGCCTAACCCTGTTTCAGTCAATAACAAACCATATACCATGGTGGTCGCATACAATTATAATGGAGCTGCAAAATTCCTATTGCCTACAGGCTTCACAGTCTTCTTAACATTATGGCACAAGCATTACTCACAGGTTTGCGGTGAGGTGGGTGTAAATAATTCTTTACTGCCAGTTATATAAAAATGTAGCAAAAATATAGCACATTCAATTACACACATTTTATAGTACTTAATAATGATGATAAATGACTCTTGCTGGTTTATGTATTTATTACACTGTACTGTTTATCATTATTTTAGAGTGTCCTTCTTCTACTCATTGAAAAAAAAAAAAGTTCTCTGTAAACAGCCTCAGGCACGTCCTTCAGGAGGTATTCCAGAGGAAGGTACTGTTATCATAGGAGATGACAGTTCTATGCCTGTTATTGTCCCTAAAGACCTTCCAGTGGTTCAGGATGTGGAGGTGGAAGGCAGTGATATTGATGATCCAGATCTCATATATAGGCCTAGGCTAATGTGTGTGTTTGTATCTTAGGTTTCGTGTGTGTGTTTGTGTATGTGTGAGTGTGTGTTTTGGTTTTTTTTTGAGATAGAGTTTCACTCTTGTCGCCCAGGCTGGAGTGCAGTGGCACTATCTCGACTGACTCACCGCAACCTCCGCCTCCCAGGTTCAAGCAATTTTCCTGCCTCAGCCTCCCAAATAGCTGGGATTACAGGCATGCACCACCATGCCTGGCTAATTTTGTATTTTTTAGTAGAAATGGGGTTTCTCCATGTTGGTCAGGCTGATCTCAAACTCCCAACCTCAGGTGATCTGCCTGCTTTGGCTTCTCAAAGTGCTGGGATTACAGGCACGAGCCACTGCACCCGGCCTGTGTCTTAATTTTTAACAGAAAAATTTAAAAATTAAAAAAACCATAAAATATAATTTTAACAAATAGAAAAAGCTCATAGAATAAGTATATAAAGAAAGACAATATTTCTGCACAGCCGTACAATGTGTTTGTGTTTTAAGCTAAAGGTTATAGAAGTCAGTAATTTTTTATAAAAAGTGTACACAGTAAAAAACTTACAGTAAGCAAAGTTTTACTAAGAATGAAATGAAAACTATTAACTAAATTCAGTGTAGTGTAAGTGTACAGTTCTTATAAAGTCTACACTAGTGTACAGTAATGTCCTAGGCCTTCGCATTCACTCACCATACTCACTCACAGACTCACCCAGAGCAATTTCCAGTCCGACAAGCTTCATTGATTGTATGTGTCCTATCCAGATGTACCATATTTTTTTTCTTTTATACCACATTTTATTGTAACCTTTCTGTGTTTAGCTACACAAATAATGGCCATTGTGTTACAATTGCCAACAATGTTCAGAACAGTACCCTGCATGACAGGTTTGTAGCCCAGGTACGTAGTAGGCCAAACAATCTAGGTTTGTGTAAGTATACTCTGTGATGTTCACACAATGATAAAATTGCCTGAGAAGGTGTTTCTCAGAATCTATCCCCATTGTTACATGACACATGACTGTACACAGCAGATATGGAACACATAGTTGAATCTATAAATCTAACTATGAGGGAAGAGATTTGAGATAACGAAAAAAATTTAAGAGTCATCAGCACAAAAACGTTTCATATGTCTGAATAAGACCATGATGAAGTGAAGATACACAGAAAACAGAAATGATTCCAGAACTGAGCCCTGCCTGGGTCATTCACTTTTTAAGGATGAAGGCAATGAGGAGGAATCAACAGAGTAGAGTGGAAAGGAACAGTTAGAGGGGTCAGAATAACACAGGGAGTGTGATGTCCTAATACACCACACACATGCCAAGAGAGTCTGAAAAGGTTTATTATTCCTATAATGTGGCTTTCAAACTGATCCAAAGTGGCTTCAGAGCAGAGAAAAGAGACCCAATGGGGGGGGGGGTAACATTGTGGCAAGGAGGTGGGGCTAGGTTGACACTTCCTGGACTTCCAAAGGTGTGAAACTCCCATTGGTGCCAAAGAACATAGCATGTATGCTTTCTTATCAGCTTGCTCAGATGCACGGAAAAAAAAAAAAAAAAAGTGAGGCTTGAAAGGCACCACCATGGCTTCAGGAGAGAATGCCATAAGGGAGTTGGGAAATAACAGAAATGAATAATTCAGAATTTTCTGTAAAGGGAAGGAAGAAAAGAAAGAGGTGGTAGAAATAGGGTCAAATGGATATTTTAAGATGGAAGAAATAACAATAATTTGATAAGAATTATGAAAAAGAAAAACCTTGATGCAGGAGATGGAAGACAGAGTTGCTTGAGTGGGCAGAAGGGAGTGAGACTGAAGTTCCCAAGTGACAGGGTGGAGCATAGCGGCACAGAGCAGGTGGGGTTTGGATGAACTGGGTGACAGCTTGTTGGAGCTGATTTTTGTTTTCTCCAGCTTTCTCCATGAGCTAGGAAATTAGATCATCATCCGAAAGGCAGGAATAAGGGTAAGTGTCACCTTAGGACAGAAAAAAGAAAAAAAAAAGTAATAACTGTTATGCGCGTCCATGTGAAGAGACCACCAAACAAGCTTTGTGTGAGCAATAAAGCTTTTTAATCACCTGGGTGCAGGCGGGCTGAGTCTGAAAAGAGAGTCAGCGAAGGGAGGAAGGGAGATAAGGGTGGGGTCGTTTTATAGGATTTGGGTAGGTAAAGGAAAATTACAGTCAAAGGGGGTTGTTCTCTGGTGGGCAGGAGTGGGGGTCACAAGGTGCTCATTGGGGGAGCTTTTTGGAGCCAGGATGAGCCAGGAAAAGGAGTTTCACAAGGGAATGTCATCAGTTAAGGCAAGGACCGGCCATTTTCACTTCTTTTGTGGTGGAATGTCATCAGTTAAGGCAAGGACCGGCCATTTTCACTTCTTTTGTGGTGGAATGTCATCAATTAAGGCAAGAACCAGCCATTTTCACCTCTTTTGTAGTGGAATGTCATCAGTTAAGGCAGGAATAGGCCATTTTCACTTCTTTTGTGATTCTTCAGTTACTTCAGGCCATCTGGGCATATACATGTAGGTTACAGGGGATGCAATGGCTTAGCTTGGGCTCAGAGGCCTGAGATTCCTGCCTTCTTATATTAAGAAAAATAACATAAAATAGTATTGAAGTGTTGGGGCAGCAAAAAAGTTTTTGGGGGGTGGCATGGAGAGATAATGAGCAATGTTTCTCAGAGCTGATTCAAGCGGGATTAGAGGTGGTGTGGAAACCTAGAGTGGGAGAGATTAAACTGAAGGAAGATTTTGTGGTAAGAGGTGATATTGTGGGATTGTTAGAAGAAACATTTGTCATGTAGAATTATTGGTGATGGCCTGGATACTGTTTTGTATGAATTGAAAAACTAAATGGGATAAGTGAAGGAGAAAAACCGGTATTAAAGGACTAAGAATTGGGAGGACCCAGGACATCTAATTAGAGAGTGCCCAAGGAGGTTCAGCATAGCCCTGCCAGCAAAGATTATTTATTTACTTTAAGTGGGAGTTAAGAGTGGTGGTTTGGGGATAGCACCAGGAGATATCAGCTGTGCTGGCTTGGAGAAACAGTGTAAACCGACAATGTAAACAAGAGCAGGGCATTTATGATTAGTTGAGAATGGTGAATAGGAGTATGACTAGACAGAAGATAGTAGGGATGACAAGTTTTTGGGGGCACAGTCCAAGTTGGTCTGGTGTCTGGAATGAGACTGGGGCTTAATAAAAAGGAGCATCTATACTGGAGCTTAAATGGGCTGTAACCTGTAGCATTCCGAGGACAGGCCTGAATTCTGAGAAGGCAAGTGGTAAAAGTATTGTCCAGTCCTTTTTAAGTTGGTGGCTGATCTTGGTGAGGTATGTTTTAAAAAGACCATTAGTCTATCCTACTTTTCTTGAAAATTGAGGACTGTAAGGGGTATGAAGGTTTCACTGAATACCAAGAGCCTGAGAAACTCTTTGCGTGATTTGATTAGTAAAAGCCGGCTCATTATCAGACTGTATAGAGGTGGGAAGGCCAAACCGAGGAATTATATCTGACAGAAGGGAAGAAATGACTGCGGTGGCCTTCTCAGACACTGTGGGAAAGGCCTCTACCTATCTAGTGAAACTGTCTACTCAGGCCAGGAGGTATTTCAGTTTTCTGACTCAGGACATGTGTGTTAAGTCAATTTGCCAGTCCTGGACAGGGGCAAATCCCCGAGCTTGATGTGTAGGAAAGGGAGGGGTCCTGAACAATCCCTGAGGGGTAGTAGAATAGCAGATGGAACACTGAGAAATGATTTCCTTGAGGATAGATTTCCATGATGGAAAGGAAATGAAAGGTTCTCAGAGACGGGCTAGCGACTTGTAACCTACATGGAAGAGTTTATGAAATGACGACAGAATAGAATGGGCCTGTGAGGCTGGAAGGAGATATTTTCCTTGGTCTAAGAACCATTTGCTTTGTGTGGGAAGACATTGATAGGTGGAAGTTTCAGTGGGGGAGTAGGTGGGAGTGACCAATGTGAAGGAGAAAAACTGACCATGAGGGACAGAAGTTGGAACTCTAGCTGCTTTTTTAGCTAGCTTATCAGCATAAGCATTGTCCTGAGTGATGGGATCTGATGCCTTTTGATGGCCCTTGTAGTGAATGACTCTAGCTTCCTTTGGAAGTAAAGTGGCTTTGAGAAGCATTTTTTATTAAGAGGCATTAACGATGGAGGACCTTTGCTTAGTGAGGAAGTCTCTTTCAGCCTATATAACAGCATGGTGGTGCACAATATGGAAGGCATATTTAGAGTCAGTATAAATATTGACACATAGTCCTTTTGCAAGAGTGAGGGCCTGCTGAGTTAAGGCAACTAGTTTGGCTTGCTGAGAGGTGGTGGAGGGTGGCAGAGCAGTAGCCTCAATGATAGATGTGGAAGATATGATTGCATAGCTTGCCTTTGCTGGTGAGTGGCGATTAGGCCTGGTAGGACTGCCATCAATGAACCAAGTGTGTTCAGGGTGAGGAACACAAAAGAATATGGGGAAATGGAGTGAATGTCAGGTGGATCAGATACAGTCATGGGGGTCAGGTATGGTATCAGGAATAACGTGGGAGGCCGGATTGAAGTCTGGGCCAGGAACAACGGTAATTGTGGGAAACTCAACAAACAGTGAGTATAGCTGAAGGAGCTGGGGAGCAGAAAGTATATGAATCAGGTGGGAGGAAGAAAATAGATTTTGGAAGTTATGAGAACTGTAGAGAGTGAGATGAGCATAGTTTGTGATTTTGAGCTCCCCTAAAAGTATTATGACGGCAGCGGCCACTGCACGCAGACATGAGGGCTAGTAGGCTAAAACAGTAAGGTCAAGTCGTTTGGATAAAAAGGTTACAGCATGTGATCCTGGTCCTTGTGTAAGAATTCCGACTGCACAGCCCTGCACATTTGCTGTTTGTAGTGAAAAGGGTTGGGATGAGTCAGAGAGAGCTAGGGTGGGGGCAGTCTCTAAAGTTGTCTTCAAGGGGGAAAGGATTTAGGATCTATGGGGTCAGCTAGGTTTCCTTTTGTGAGTTTATATAATGGTTTTCTTAGGATGGCAAAACCAGGTATCCAAAGTCAAAAGTATCCAACCACGCCTAGGAAGGAAAAGAGTTGTTGTTTTGTAGAAGGGATTGGGGTTTGGAGATTAGCTGGACATGATCAGCAGGGAGAACATGTGTGTTTTTATGAGAATTATGCAGAGGTAGGTGATGGATGAAGAAATTTGAGCTTTGGAGGGGGATACATGATATCCTTTGGAGAATAAATGCTGAAAGAGCAGAAGGGTGTCTTGTTGAGAAGATTCAAAGGTGGGGCTACGGAGAAGAAGGTCATCAATATATTGAAAAAGGTGAGAAGCAGAGGGGTGGAAGGAAAGTAAATCATGAGAAAGAGCTTGGCTGAAGTAATGAGGGCTGTCCCTGAAACCTTGCAGCAGCATAGCCCAGGTAAGCTGCTAGGACTGATGGGTGTCGGAGTCAGTCCAGGTGAAAGTAAAGAGAGGCTGGGATGAGCGGTGCAAAAGAATAGTAATGAAAGTATGTTTGAGATCCGGAACAGAGTAATGGGTTGTGAAGGGAGGTATTGAAGATAGGAGAGTATATGGGTTTGGCACCATGGGGTGGATAGGCAAAACAATTTAGTTGATAAGGTGCAGATCCTGCACTAACCTGTAAGCCTTGTCTGATTTTAGGACAAGTAAAATGGGGGAATTTTAAGGGGAGTTTACAGGCTTTAAAAGGCCATTCTGTAACACGTGAGTGATAACAGGCTTTAATCCTTTTAAAGCTTGTTGTGGGATGGGATATTGGCATTGAGTGGGGTAAGGGTGATTAAGTTTTATTGAGATGGTAAGGGGTGCATGATCAGTCACCAAGGAGGGAGTAGAAGCATCCTATACTTGTGGGTTAAGGTGAGGGGATATGAGAAGCAGCAGCAAAGGAGGCTTTGGGTTGGGAAGAAGGGTGGCAATGAGATGTGGCTGTAGTCCAGGAATAGTCAGGGAAGCAGATAATCTGGTTAAAATGTCTTGACCTAATAAGGGAACTGGGTAGGTGGGGCTAACTAAAAAGGAGTGTATTAAAGAATGTTGTCCAAGTTGGCACCAGAGTTGGGGAGTTTTAAGAGGTTTAGAAGTCTGGCCGACAATACCCACAACAGTTATGGAGGCAAAGGAAACAGGACGTTGAAAAGAAGGTAATGTGGAGTGGGTAGCCTCCGTATTAAGAAGGGGTCAGACTTACCCTCCACTCTAAGAGTTACCTAAAGTGTCTGTGATGGTCCAGGAAGCTTCTGAGGAAACTGGACAACGTCAGTCTTCAGTCGCTAAGCCGAGAAGATCTGGGAAGGAGTCAGAGAGCCTTGGGCTAGAGTTCCAGGGGCTCTGGGAGTGCCTGCTGGGTGAGTTGAACAGTCTGATTTTCTGTGGCATCCTACACAGATGGGACACAGCTTAGGGGGAATCCTGGGCTGTGGACATTCCTTGGCCCTGCAGCCAGATTTCTGGCACTTGTAGCAATCTCCTGGGGGAGGAGGTTCTGGAGGAACCCCTGGTAACTGCGGTTCAGGTGTTTGGAGTTCTTGTGTGCTGGAGATGTGGCTGGGGTTTCTCTCACAGTGGAGGTAAGGGATTGCAACTCAGAAATATGTTGCTACTTGGCTGTCTCTACTCTAATATTGTACACTTTGAAGGAGAGGTTAATTACGTCCTTTTGTGGGGTTTGAGGGCCGGAATTTAATTTCTGGAGCTTTATTTAATGTCGGGAGCAGATTGGGTAATAAAATAAAATGCATATTGAGAATAAGACGGTCTTCCGACCTTTCAGGGTCTAGGGCTGTAACATGTCTCAGGGTTGCTGTTAAAGGGGCCATGAACTGGGCTGGATTTTTCATATTTGATGAAAAAGAGCCTAAACACTAACTGATTTGGGAGAGGTCAGACAAAGAAATAGGAGCATTAACCTTGACTATGCCTTTAGCTCCAGCCACCTTTTTAAAAGGAAATTGCTGGGCAGGTGGCAGAATGAAACCATAAGCCAGACTGGATGTGAGGAGGGGAGATGGTAAAAGGATTATAGGGTGGAGGAGTGGAGGCTGAGGAAGAATTGGGACCTAGCTTGGCATAGTGAGGAGGGGAGAGGTCAGATGGGTCTGTAGAAAAGGAAGATTAGAAAGACTTAGCGACACTTGGGGTTGGGACTGAGGGGACAGGCGAGAGGGAAAGAAGGAAGATTTGGGATGAGTTGCATTGGGAACAAAGGCTAGGCAGGTACTGATGTGTAAAAGCATGCCTGGACATCAGGCACCTCCCACTGTTTGCCCATTTTACAACAAGAATTATTTAGATCTTGTAGGATGGAAAAAAACTAAAGTGCTGTTTTCTGGCTATTTGGAACCACTGTTGAGTTTGTATTGTGGTCAAGCGGCATTGTAGAAGAAAATAAGGCATTTAGGTTTTAGGTCAGGTATGAGTTGAAGAGGTTTGAAGTTTTTGAGAACACAGACTAAGGGAGAAGAGGGAGGAATGGAGGGTTGAAGATTTCCCATAGTGAAGCAGGCAAGCCCAGAAAAAAGAGATAGTAAAAAAGACATGGAGAGAAGGAGTTGGGGGGTTCTTGTCCTCCAGAAAAGTGGGAAAGGAGTCAGGATGCAGAGATAAGGGGTCGGGGGGTTCTTGTCCTTCAGAAAAAAGGGAAAGGGGTCAGGATGCAGAGATATGGCATCCGGGGGGGTTTTGCCCTCCAGAAAAGCAGGAAAAAGGGTCAGGACGTGGAGATAAGGGGTTGGGTTCTTGCTCTCCAGAAAAGCGGGAAAGGGGTCAGGAGGTTCTTGCCCCCCAGAAAAGTGGAGAAGGAGTCAAGACACAGAGAGAAGGGGTTGGAGGGTTCTTGCACCCCAGAAAAGTGGTACTTGTCTCGAAGGGTGAAGGACCAAGGCAGGCATTCCCACGTGATCAGACACCTCTGAAATGTGGGTGAATAATCAGGCAGGCATCCTTGCGTGATTAAACAAGAGAAGACTGTCTTCCTGAGTCCGTGACTGGTGTCAGAGTTTTGGGACCACGGATAAAATGCATCTCCTTTGTCTCTACCAGAAAAAGAAAGGAACTGAAATTAAGAGAAGGGAGAGATTGAAATGTGGTGCCAAGATTGGAAGGAGAAAGAGGTTGAGAGATAGTGAGAGAGGTTGGAGAAGAGAGTAAAAAGAGGCCGCTTACTGGATTTAAAATTGGTGAGATGTTCCTTGGGCTGATCGGTCTGAGGACCCGAGGTTGTAGGTGGACCTTTCTCACAGAGCAAAGAGCAGGAGGACAGGGGATTGATCTCCCAAGGGAGGTTCCCTGATCTGAGTCATGGCACCAAAATATCACGTGTGTCCATGTGACGAGACCACCAAACAGGCTTTGTGTGAGCAATAAAGCTTTTTAATCATCTGGGTGCAGGCAGGCTGAGTCCGAAAAGAGAGTCAGCAAAGGGAGATAGGGGTGGGGCCGTTTTATAGGATTTGGGTAGGTAAAGGAAAATTGCAGTCAAAGGGGGTTGTTCTCTGGTGGGCAGGAGTAGGGGTCACAAGGTGCTCAGTGGGGGAGCTTTTTTGAGCCAGGATGAGCCAGGAAAAGGAGTTTCACAAGGGAATGTCATCACTTAACCAAGAACTGGCCATTTTCACTTTTTTTGTGGTGGAATGTCATCAGGTAAGGCAGGATCAGACCATTTTCACTTCTTTTGTGATTCTTCAGTTACTTCAGGCCATCTGGGCCTATATATGTAGGTCACAAGGGATGCAATGTCTTAGCTTGGGCTCAGAGGCCTGAAAATAACCATCTTTGCTTTAGCTAATGGTACCTGGAAATTCACCCAGGCATTGCAAAGAATGCTTTGATCCTGTGAAAATTTCTTGCCTTGAGTATTTCTAAGTTCCCTTCTGTATCATAGGAATAGCCATTCTTTATAAAGTACTTTCCAAAATGAGGCAGAAGTGCCTGTACTTGTGTCATAAAAACAAACAAACAAACAAACAAAAAACCTTCTTTCTAAAGGAGAAAATCTGTTTTGTCCTTTGTAAATACAAAGAAATCTTAGCAAATTTTATATAGGATTCTACAAATTTTACCTACATTGATCCCCTTAAAGAAAAATGCATGAAATATTTAAAATGCTATGCCTCAAGGTCACTGCCAAGCATTCTTATTTTATGTAGAGATGCTCTGTGCCTCTATTCAGCATTTTTATTTTGCCTGTTTGTTAACCTCCAGACACAAATGATTCTTTGGAAGGAACATCTTAAATTTTATGCAGTTTTAGAGAGCCTTTTGCTTCCTTTCCTTTTCTCATACATGATCATCAACATCTGAGTAATTGTAGTTTACAGACCAAAAGTGATATAAGTGTAGATATAAACATATATGTACAAACACGTATATATTTAAATATTCACTACAACTCTCAAAGAAAGAGAGAGGTGGGATTTGCCTATTTGAATGCTAGAAGCATTCTGTATAGTGGATACCAAGAAATCATAAATTTATAATATGAAGCCATTGTGGCTTGAGGGATAAATATTCAGTACCTGGTATTACCTGATAAAGTCATACATATGTATAGCTCCATTTTATGTGATAATTACTGAATCTAGCTTTAGCATCTGCTTTTACCAGATAAACTGAATTTATTATTTTGGATAAAGCAGTCACAATAATTCAACAGCCTTGTGAAGATTTGGCAAATAAAGGGTCATGAGAGAGAGAGGAAAGTTGACTATAAAATTTTATTATAAGTTTCATATAAAATAACAATTACCTGCATTATATAAATTTTTAGAAATTATAAATTGCATCTTTAAACTCCAGATTCTCTAGGAATAAAGTTAAAATAAAGCTTAATCCAAAGACATCTGGAGGATTTCTGAATTATCCATTTTAGCCTTTGAATATTAAAGTGACTTTTATCACATTTCAAAATAGCTGTGCATCTCCTTTCCAGTTACAAACAAATAACTCAATGTTTCTTTAGTTTTGTTCAACTGCCTACTATCTAAAAGCAAGAGATAAGCTGAGAAATGTATTTTAATAATGAAAGAGAGAAGCTCAAGAAGAATGTCGACAGTTGTTCAGAGATATGGGTGCACTAAATCCATCTTCACATCTAGAGATTCTCTGCTTAGTATGATCAACTTTAAGTTGAATCTTTAAGCTGACTATATCCTCAATGCCACCTTATTTTTCCTTGATATAGTTCAAGAGCTCAGCTATCCCTGAGACATCATTATTTTCTTAAAATATTTTAAATGAAAAGAATGACACTTTAGGCTGACTCATACTAAAATTCAAATTCTTAGTTTTAATAGAATTTGTCATAGCTTTCAGTACTAAAAAGTTAGATGTAAAAGGAAAATTATTGCAAAATAAATTAATGCTAAAAGAATTAGAACAAATATAAATATTTATTCTTGAACTAGGGGTGCTCATTCTAATCTTTAACATAAAGAAGTAAATTGTAAAGAAAATAATGTATTTTATATATAAAAGAAAATATCTACACATGAGAAACAAAGTTTATCAATAACCTTAGTAGACAAAGAATTTTTAAATATTAAGAAACAATAAACACACAAAAGTAGAAAAAAGTAGAGAGAATGAAAGAAAATCCCAGAAGTAGGGATCTCTAATGAATGTTAAACTGTATGCAACCTTCAATTCATCAAATAAATAAAAGTTAAAGCAAGAGTAGAGAAGCAGGTTTTAACATACTCATTTAGTAATGATCTTTCAAAGTGAAAATTAAAATCCACAGTATTCATTAGTGGTCCAGTCATATATTGTTAATGCATGATGCATAGTGTTAAAACTTTCAGAAAGACAATTTGTCAATATATATCAGCATGTTGCCATCTTTTGTTCTAATAACTATACTTGCAAATTTTTGTTTCAGGGGAAAATCAAAGATACACATAGTGATTTTATCTCTAGGTAGTTTTAAATTTTTAAAATCCATATAGGGAAATAATTCTGTCTTTTGCCAATTTCTCTTCCCTCTCTCTCATCTACATACCTGCATCCATGGATATAGGTATGTAATACACATATGTAGGTATATAATCTGCTTCTGTCTTTCTGTTCTGTCTCTGTCCACAGACACACATGCAATAGGTCACAATAGATGTATGTATGTACACTTATATATTATACAAGATGAATATTTTGACATATTTGAAATATGTATGTATATATGTATATCTATATACATATGTGCATATACTGCTGTGTCATATACACACATAAATGCACACAGTGTAGGTAAGTAAATTTTATGTTACCGATAAGAAGTTCAACAGTTTTTCCTACTGTGACATTGGACTTTTCTACTATCCTCAAACCTCTGTATTCTTTCCTTATAAGTTTCAAAGGATCCATCAAACAAAACTCTAATTATTGCTTTATTTATTTATTTATTTATTATTTATTTATATATTTATATTCTTACACTGCTGTACATTGGTAATAGAGTACTGAATTAGACAAAGAGCTTCCTTGGCCTTCTGTATTGTAGGTGTTAAAATTATAAGTGCAAGAATTTTCATGAAGGAGGTTTTCAAGGTGCTCATTTTCAAGGTGTATCATTAAATACAGCTGAGGTAGTGATGGAGAGGGAAGGTTTGCATGAAGAAACAGCGTTAAACTGAATATGAAGTAGATATATGGGGCTTGGGCACTAGAAGTTGCAAAAGATGAAGGTTATTATAAACACAAAAAAATTCCAGCAGAGGGACTAGCCCTTGACTTCAAGAGTAGAAACAGAAGGGTAAAGAAACCTGTATGGTTGAATCTTGGCATGGAGGAGAAAGCAGGGCAACAGTAGAGTGTCGTGACAATACAGAGACAATTAGGGGCCAGGTCATGTAGGAATTAGGCCATGAAGGTTTAGGTTTTATTTAAATTGTAATGGAAATTTATTGATGATTTGTATATAAAAAACTAAAAATATAAACATTTGCCTTATAAAATATTTTTCAGAATTTTGGAGACCAATCTGAAATGTTTTTGAACTGTTCAAAAAACAATGATAATTCTCTTTGGACAACAGTCCAAAAATAAAGAATGATAATGTTGTGATTTGGGCTAGTATGATGGAATTGTGAATAAAGACAAGTGGATGAATATGACCCAAATTTTGGAGAAATAAATAGTGGTACTTATTCTTGAGGTGGGTAAAAGTAGGTAAAGGAAACTGGAAAATGAAGCAGGAATCTAAGGATTCTCTTTTGAGCAAATAGGTATCAATAATTTCTCTTTGCTGAAATGTGGAAGATTGTAAATATCAGGGATAATAAATATCAGGAGTTCAATTTTCATCATCTTAAATCTGAAATTCTTATGAAACATCCAATGTGACATGTCAAGATTGTAGCATATCTGGAATACAAAGCAAACATTTAAATTAGAAATATGTATCTGTGAATATTATCATTTTAACATCATAAGTATAAATGAGGCCATCTAGAAAGAAAGTTTTTAAAAAACTGCAATAACTAGGTCCTAAATTCCTTAACTTAGAAACTTATGAAAATACAGACATGTAACCTCAACCCTCTGAACCTCTTCTTCAGTCAATCTGTTTCAGGGTCCAGGAATATGTATTTTTTAGAAATGTTCCCCAGGCTCATTGAATAAATCTTAACAACATGATCCTAAATATGTAACAAACATCAAAAGATTTTGATGCTAAATTAACCAATGACTTATCACAGTGAAATATTTTTAACACTTCTTACTCTAAAATTGATACACAAAAGAAAAAAATTAACTGTATTGGCAAATATATAAATGAGGTAATTCACAAACTTTGAATATGTGTATAAAATCTGAACACCTCCCCCAAATTGAATCAACATTCCTTTTTAGTCCCTATTAATTATTAAATTTGAATTTACTCAATATAAGACTACAAATGAAGACAAAAAATTGCCATGGATACAGGTGATAAGATTCTGTTTTATGATCACATGCAATAATTAGAAATTAAAGCCAGAAAACAGCAAAAGTAAAAATGAATCACTTCTGGCCAACTCTTGAATTAAAAAAGAAAACATAATTGAAATTACCAAGTGTGTAGACTTGAAAAATAACACAAATGTTACCTGCTAAAAACATGTAGGATGCAATTCAAATAATATTTAGGGGAAAATTTATAACTTTGAAAGCATTAGTCATTAATCCAGTTATATTGAAAATAAATGAACTATTCAAAACAAGAAGCTAGAAACTTTTTCAAATTACTCAGTAAACTAAAAAATATAGCAGAAAGTAGAACTAAGGGTAAAAGTAAACAATACAATAGTAAACAAAGAAAGAAAAAAGTGATCAATACAATTAAATGCTAATTATTTAAAAATACAAATTAAATAGACCCATATCTTGATAGACTTATCAAAAAATCATAGTTAAACAATGATTAAAATTGGAAAACTGATAAAATTTGCATTTAGAAGATATTTTTAAAGATTACATCAAAGCATTTTGAAGAAATATGAGCTAATTTTGAAAAAAGATGAATGGATGCTTTATTAGAAAGAAATTACTTACAAAAATTTTAATAGATTAATAATTTATAAGTTAAAATTATAATTTAAGATAATGTCATGAGTCCTAGATAATGTTTTTAGATGGTTTCAGCAAAAATACCAAGATAAATAGTATCTTTCTTCTGTAGATTTTTCTAGACGTTGGAAAAATTGGGACATCTATTCAAATCATTTTAATAACCTATTAGGACGTTAAAATTGACATTTGACAAAGGTAGTGTAAAAAAACAAGAAGCATTGTCATGTGAAAATAGATGAACAATCATAAATGAAATCAGCATATTTCTTAAGCAAATAAGAGTGAATGACCTAATAGCATGATGAAACTTTCAAAACAGAAGCAGTAGCTGGGGTATGATTTTCCCTATTTCACTCAAAAAAATCCCAAGGATATAGATTATAAGATCCTGTTTTATGAGGGCAATACAATAAAATTAGAATCTGTCAGGATTTATCAGGGCTGTGTGTCAGAATTTAAGAGAGAGACATTGGGTCTTTCTTAGGCTGTGAGGTTTCATAAACTGCATGATTATGAATAAGTCAGGGTAAATCCTAGCCTGACCAAGCTTTGTACAGGCTAGAAGTTTTTTGCTCACAGCTGTAGAATATGGAGAAAACTTGACTTCCATCCCTGTTCCCCAGTATCAGCAGTCATTGTTGGGATAACATTAGCTCCTTTCCTGGAGTTTCCTGGGATTAGAGCCCAAGTATTACAGTTGCAGCTGTATGATAACAACACAGACAAACAGCTTCCAGTCCTGATGAGCCACATCAGCATTCCACCAGGTCTGATTGCCTACCATACTTGGTTTTTGCATATTTTTACAGAAAAAAGTTTGAGTTTGCAAATTATTCTCTTCTGCAAGAGATCAAACCACATTCACCGAGGCTAGTTTGCAAAGGAGTTGTTTTAGATGAATTAATGGTTACCTTATAGTCCGTCACCCTTTGAACTGGTGAACTCTGTGCATCACAGCCCACTTTGTCAGCATTAACTATCATCTTGGCCCATTGGATATGCAAGGCTAGTTTCTGACTTCCTCAAGAAGACACAACAGGATGAATTGATTGGTGCTTAGGAAAAAATGGTTATGATTAATACCTGAAGTCCTCTCAATAGTATGGAATAATATCATGTCTGATACCATGTAGTATTATCACTGCTATTCCACAGGAAGTTTTCTTGTTTATTTGTTTTTGCATCATGGCCAGAGGATAGTCATGAGAACTTGGAAAGGGGGCCCAGATAACTTGGAGTGGCTGTCTGACGAAGGTCCAAGAAAATCTCTCAAACCTTCTCCAAAATCTAGAAAATTCTTGTCATTCTCTGTGATGGGAGATGTGTTCAACATGGCATGCTAACTTTGGAGATCTGAAGTCTATTTTTGGCACTGGTTTGTTTCACAGGAAAGAGTGGTATGGCGTGATGGAACATGCCTGGAGGTTGGTAGGATCTTAAAGTAAGGTTGTATTTTAAAAGGTATTGAAATGGGTACAGTTCTCCCTTGCTTTATTTGGAACCTAATGAAAATATAGCATCATGAAGTATTAATGGAAAACATCAGTCTCTGTGAGCATGCACAACAAATTCAGAGCAACCTGGGTGACAGCCTTCCTGGAAGGATCCAAATGAAAGACTGTTAATATGTACAACTCTCATTCTCTGCCTCTATGTTGTTTGGGAGACATTTATTTCTAGAAGCATCATAGCTTCTGTTCCATACTTGGGTGATCACCTTAGCAATTACTCAGAACTAGTAGTCACATTCTTCACCCACATGGTCCTGTGGTAGTTCAAGTTTATTTATTTTGTACCCACACAAAAGTAATGACAGCCAGCATAATACCTGTGAGTCAGAATGTCTGAGTTAAGACAGGGTAGGAGCATCAGGTATTGCTTCACACTGGAGCCACCGTAAAAACTCAGGCAAAAGCAACACCTTCAAGTTGATGTTATCTACCTTTTGACAAACGATAGAATCCAATACTTCCAAATGCCTGAGACATTGAAATTGGAAGAAAATAGGAAAAGTGAGATCATTCACATATTTCTACTACTCAAACTTCTGCTACTTCTCTACTTCTGGGCCCCCAAGAGATTGGACAGAGAGAGAGAGAGAGAGAGAGAGAAAGAAAGAGAGGAATTCTTGCAAAGGATGACCTTATTCAGGGCGTGTGTGGTTTAGGTGTCCCAGTGGAACCTCCAGTCCTATCAGTGAGTGGCAAATTCAGGGTCAGGACAAATGCTTTTTGAGGTAAATTCTCCAGAGTTTTATTGCCCTTGTGTTTTGTAAGTGGTGTAAACACACTAGTCCTAAACTGTTTGGATGATATCTACTAATCCCAATAACAGAGTCATCCCTCTAAGGAAGAGGTCCCCAAACTTCTAGGCACCCGGGACCTGCTTCAGGGATGACAGTTTTTCCACAGATGGTGTATGTGTGGGGAAGATGGTTTCAGGATGAAGCTGTTCCATCTCATAAGGAGCAAACAGCCTAGATCCATCGCATGTACCATTCACAATAGGGTTCACACTCCTAAGATAATCTAAGGCTACTGCTAATCTCACAGGAGGCAGAGTTTAGGTGGTAATGCTTTCTTGCCCACCACTCACCTCCTGGTGTGCAGCCCAGTTCCTAACAAGCTGTGGACCAGTGGGGGTTGAGGACCCTTGCTCTAAGGTTTCAGTGGTGTGTGTCTATGTATGTGTGTCTGTGTGTGTGTGTGTGTGTGTGCACGCGCGTGCATTCACTCCTCTTGCTTCCTTAGTTGAGTCTCCAGCTCAACACAAATCATTAGATTCTCTGGACTCCTGAAGTACTGGAGCAGTTGATTTGAAATGTCTTGGGGACCATGGTATGGAAACATGTACTTGAATTACACTAATTCCAATGAGATTAGATTTCATGATGTAAAGAAATTTTGCAAATGCAATTAAGGTCCCATTTCATTAGTTTCATGAAATGGGCTAATCACATGAGGTTTCTAACCTTAATAACTTTAAATGTGGTTATTATCTAAATGGATTAATCACATGAGGCCACATGAGGTCAAAAACAAGAACTCAGAAATCTGAAGCATGAAAAGGACTTGATGTGTCATTACTGGCTTGAAGATAAGGGAAATATATGACAAGGAATGGCAGTAAGCCACTAGGAGCTCAGGGTGGTTTCCAGCTGACAGCCAGCAAGAAAATGAGTACCTCAATATAACAACATCTAGGAACTTAATTCTTCCAACAAGAAGCATAAACTTGAAAGTGGAGTTTTCACCAGAGAATTTAGATCAGAAATCAGTCCAGACGACACCTTGATTTCAGCCTTGAAATGCCCTGATGCCATACCTTATGCCACACTGTGTTTCTGACCTATGAGTTGTGTGCTAATATATAGATGCTGTTTTCAGCTCCCAAGTTAGTGGTACTTTTTTATGAAACAAAAGCAAACTAGCGCAAAGCAATATTATAGGAACGATATTTCCACTCAAATTTCATAAGTAATTGGGGAGGGCAAGATGGCCAAGTAGTTGCAAACAAGGGGAACAGCTCCCATGGAGGGAGTGTGATGACTGGCATGCTGTTAACAAATCTTCAGAGGGAAGGCATTGAGAGTGGATGGAGGGAAGACACAGAAGTCAGGCTGAAGTGGGGAGAAAGCTGGGAATTCTACATGGGCTACCATACACTGGGACTCATTTTTGAACTGCAGCAACTCCAGGGGAATGGGTGAGCTGAACTGGTAAGGAGCAACTTGCCGCTGCCACAGCCCTCTGGAATCATGCAGGAGGGGACCCCTCAACCACTCATGGACACTTGAGGTGAGTTGAGAGCAGCTTAGAGAAGTGGTGGGGCAGCAAGCCACCTGATGTGGAGCCCAGAGGGTTTGGTGAAGGAGCGTTTGTAGTGGAATGTATCCAGGCTATCCCTCTAGGCTAGACTTGCTCCCAAAGGAGACTTTAGCTCTAGGGGAATAGTCAGACCTGATATCTGCAGGGCATTCTTGCACATCAGATGGGGCTGGTATGACCTGAGCACTCCTTGGTCTTCTGGTTTCTCCCAGGGAATCATCCTGGCCACACCTACATACAGAGCAGTCTCTGATGCCAGGAGTTTCACACCATAGCTTCTGCACCAGCAAACCATACCTGACCAGTGGAGAGCTCCAATGAGGTGACCTATGGTTGCACACCAACCTACACTTTCCCTCTCCATACTGCAACTTCCCCAGCCCACTCCAATTCTCCACATCACTTTGCTGACACATGTCTACACAGGCAGGTTTTGCTTTACTTGCCCTGCCAGCATGTGAGTGTGCAGTATACCCCCCACCCAACCCTTGCTGACACCATTTTAGATGGAATCTTTGTGGGCACAGACCCAGCAAACCTCACCCATGCCTGTGCCCCAACATTGAACTAAAACTGAGCAAAGAACAGAGGATCCTCCCACACCCTGAGTGATCACTTCTGTTCATGGGCACAGAGGACACACTGAGACATGCACTGGCCAGCACCCCACACCAATCCAACACCACTTCTAGTGCAACAGTGCACAGTCTCCAGCAGGGCCACCCACCCTGACTTGCCCCACAGCTACCTGACCTGAGCCACTGAGGTAAACACCTGCACGGAGGCAGGCACCCCTGTATCTACCAGCACTCTGTTGTAGCTGTTACACCTCAGTCCCCACTATTGCAGTGGTCTCCAAACCTTGATGAGCCAGAGAATGAAGTCAGGCCCCAATATAAGTCCCCCAGCATTAGAGTATGCAGTTTCAGGAGTTGGGAGCTGAGCACTGGTCCACTAAAATCTCGCAGAAAGGAAGCCAGTTTGCTGAATTCATGTTACACCACAATGAAACCCTCCAAGTCATCAAATAAGATTAAAAGAAAACCCTCTGAAGGTAAACAAACTCAAAGTTTGAAGGTAGAAAAGCCCACAAAGATGAAAAAGAATTATTGCAAGAACACTGAAAATTTGAAAAGCCAGAGTGCCTTTTTGCCTCCAAATGACCACATTACCTCTCTAGCAAGGGTTTGAAACTGGGATAAGGCTGAGATAACAGAAAATAAAGAAACAGAATTCAGAATATGAAGAGTAATGAAGTTCATTGAGCTACAGGAGTAGGTTGTAACCCAATGCAAGGAAGTTAAAAATCATGACAAAAATTGGAGAACCTGACAGATAAAATAGACAGTATAGAGAAGAGCATAATTTACCTGATAGAGCTGAAAAACACATTATAAGAATTTCATAATGCAATCCCAAATATAACAGCAGAATAGATCAAGTGGAGAAAAGAATCTCAGAACTTGAAAACTGACTTTCTGAAATAAGACAGACAGACAGACAAGAATAGAAAAAAAAAGAATAAAAGGGACTAAGCAAAACCTCTGAGAAATATGGGACTATGTAAAAGGACCTAATCTATGACTGATGGGTATAACTGAAAAAGATGGGGAGAAAGGAACCAACTTGGAAAAGATACTTCAGTATATTATTCACGAGAACTTCTCCAATCTTACCAGAGAGGCCCACACTCAAATTCAGAAAATGCAGAGACTTCCAGTAAGATACTTCAGAAAAGGATTATCATTAATAAACATGATTATTAGATTCTCCAAATTTGAAATAAAAGAAAAAATGTTAAAGATAGCTAGAGAGAAAGGTCAGGTAACCTACATAGAAAAGCCCATCAAACTAACAGTGGACCTCTCAGCTGAAATACTGTAAGCCAGAAGAGATTGGGGGCCAATATTCATTATTCTTAAAGAAAAGAAATTCCAACCCAGAATGCCATGTCCAGCCAAACAAAGCTTCATAAGCAAAATAGAAAAAATATCTTTTTCAGAGAAGCAAATGCTGAGGAAATTTGTTATCACCAAATCTGCCTTACAAGAGCTCCTGAAGAAAGTACTAAATATGGAAATAAAAGACCATTACCTATCACTATAAAAACACATTTAAGTACATGAACCAGTAACTATTCTAAATATATGTGCATCCAACACAGAGAACTCATATTAATAAAGCAAGTTCTTAGAGACCTTCAAGGAGACTTAGACTGCCACACAATAATAGTGGAAGACTTTAATACCCCTACTGATACTATTAGAGAGATCATTAAGACAGAATATTAACAAAGATATTCAGGATCTGAACTCAGCACTGGATCAAATGGGCCTGATGATATCTATGGAACTCTACACAAAGCAAAAAGCAGAATATAAATCTTCTTGTCAAAACATGGCACATACTCTAAAATCAACCAAATAATTGAAAGTAAAATATTCCTCAGCAAATGAAAACCAAAGTGCAATCAAGTTAGAAATCAAGATGAAGAAATTCACTCAAAACCATACACTTACATGGAAATTGAATAACCTGCTCCTGACTGACTTTTAGGTAAATAATGAAATTAAGGCAAACATCAAGAAGTTCTTTGAAGCTAGTGAGAATAAAAGAAACAACATACTAGAACCTCTGGAACACAGCTAAGGCAGTGTTAAGAGGAGAATTCATAGCACTAACTGCCCACAAAAGTTAGAAAGATCTCAAGTTAACAATCTAACATTACAACTGAAAGAACTAGAGAAGAAGAGTGAACAAATTCCAAAACTAGCAAAAGACAGGAAAAAAACAAAATCAGAGCTGAACGGAAGGAGATGTATTAGTTTGTTCTGACGCTACTAATAAAGACATAATAAGGCTGGGTAATTTATTAAGGAAAGAGGTTTAACTGACTCACAGTTCCACATGGCTGGGGAGGCCTCACAATCATGGTAGAAGGTGAATGAGGAGCAAAGTCATATTTTACATGGCAGCAGGCAAGAGAGGTTTTGCAGGGGAATTCCCATTTATAAAACCATCAGATCTCATGAGATTTATTCACTACCACTAGAACAGTATGGAAGAATCTGCCCCATGATTCAATTATCTCCACCTGGCCCCACCCTTGACACACGGGGATTATTACAATTCAAGGTGAGATTTGGGTGGTGACACAGCCAAACCATATCAGGAGAG
Organism: Mandrillus leucophaeus; assembly: GCF_000951045.1. Taxonomy (NCBI): domain Eukaryota; kingdom Metazoa; phylum Chordata; class Mammalia; order Primates; family Cercopithecidae; genus Mandrillus; species Mandrillus leucophaeus. Next base: position 2,806,584 of record NW_012108808.1, on the reverse strand, counting down.
GAGGACATGAAATCCATTCAAAAGATCAATGAATCCAGGAACTGATTTTCTGAAAAAAATAATAAAATAGATAGACCATTAGCTAGAACAATAAAGAAGAAAGAGAAGAGTCAAACACAATCAGAAATGACAAGGGAGATATTAGCACTGACCCCAGAGAAATACAATCAACAATCAGAGAATATAATGAACAACTCTATGCACATAAACTAGAAAATCTAGAAGAAATGAATAAATTCCTGAGAATATCCACCCTCCCAAGTCTGAGCCAGAAAGATATTGAAAACCAATAGACCAATAACAAGCTCTGAAATTGAGGCAGTAACAAATGGCCTACCAACCAAATAAAGCCCAGGACCAGATACATTCACAGCTGAATTCTGCCAGATGTACAAAGAAGAGGTGGCGCCATTCCTACTGAAACTATTCCAAAAAATTATGAGGAGGGACTCCTGCCAAACACATTGTATGAGGTCAGCACCATCCAAATACCAAAACATGGCAGAGATACAATAAAAAGAGAAAACATCAGGCCATATATTTAATTAACATCAGTGCAAAAATCGTCAACAAAATACTGACAAACCAAATCCAGCAGAACATCAAAAAGCTTATCCACCATGATCAGGAAGGCTTTATTCCTGGGATGCAAGGTTGGTTCAACATATGCAAATCAATAAATATGATTCATTACATAAACAGGACTAAAGACCAAAACCATATAATTATCTCAATGGACACAGAAAAGGCCTTTGAGAAAATTCAACATCGCTTCATGTTAAAAACTTTCAATAAACTAGTTATTGAAGGAACAGAAAAAAACTATTTTAGAGTCAATAAGGAACCAAAAAAGAGCCTGGATAGCCAAGATAATCCCAAGCAAAAACAACAACAACAACAAACACAGCTGGAGGCATCATGCTACCCAACTTCAAACTACACTACAGGGCTACAGTAAAAAAACAGCATGGTACTGGTTCAAAAACATGCACATAGACCAATTAAATAAAATAGAGAACCCAGAAATAAGACCCCACACCTAAAACTGTCTATTCTTCGACAAACCTTACAAAAACAAGCAATGGTGAAAGGATTCCTGTTCAGTAAATGACACGGGGATAACTGGTGGTCATATGCAGAAGATTGAAACGGAAACTTTTCCTTACACCATATGCAAAAATTTACTCAAGATGGATTAAAGACCTAAAATAAAAACCCATATTCTAAAAACTCTGGGGGACAACCTAGACAGTATCATTCAGGACATAGGTATGGGCAAAGATTAATGAAGATGATGCCAAAATCAATTGCAACAAAACCAAAAATGTACAAACGGACTCAATTTCAACCAAAGAGTTTCTGCACAGCAAAAGAAACTGTCAACAGGGTAAACAGAGAGCCTACAGAATGGGGGAAAATTTTGCAAAGTATTCATCTGACAAAGGTCTAATAGCCACAGCATGTAAGGAACTTAAATGTACAAAAAGAAAACAAACGTTCCAATCAAAAAGTTAGCAAGGGACATGAACAGACACTTTTCAAAAGAAGAAGGCATACATGCAGTCAATACATATGAAAACAAGCTCAATCATTAGAGAAATAAAATCAAAATCATGATGAGATAGTATCTCACACCAGTCAGAATGGCTATTACTAAAAAGTCGAAAAATAACAGGTGCTGCATGGAGAGAAAGGAATGCTTATACACTGTTGGTGAGAGTGTAAATTAGTTCAACCACTGTGGAAGACAGTGTGGCAATTCCTCAAAGTCCTAAAGGCAGAAATACTATTTGACACAGCAATCTCATTACTGGTTACACAAACAAATGAATATAAGTCATTCTATTATAGACGTGTATGCATATGTTCATTAAGCACTATTCACAGTAACATGTGGAATCAACCTAAATTCCTGATATGGTTTGGCTGTGTCCCTCCCCAGATCTCATCTTGAATTTTACATCCATAATTCCCATGTGGTGTGGGACAAACCTGGTGAGAGATAACTTGAATCATGGGGATGGTTTTGCCCATACTGTTCTCGTGGCAGTGAATGAATCTCACAAGATCTGATGGTTTTATCAGGGTTTTCTGCTTTTGCATCTTCTTCATTTTCTCTTGCTGCCACCATGTAAGAAGTGCCTTTTACCTCCTATCATGATTCTGAGGCAACACTCCCAGTCATGTGGATTTGCATCTTCCTCACTTTCTCTTGCTGCCACCATGTAAGAAGTGCCTTTTACCTCCCGTCATGATTCTGAGGCAACACCCCCAGTCACGTGGAATTGTAAGTCTAATTAAACCTCTTTTTCTTTCCAGTCTCAGGTATCAGCAGTGTGAAAATGGACTAATACAGTAAATTGGTAACAGTAGAGTGGTGCACTGCTGAAAAGATACCTGAAAATGTGGAAATGGACCTTGGAACTGGGTAACAGGCAGAGGTTGGAACAGTTTGGAGTGTGCAGAATAAGACAGGAAAATGTGGGAAAGTTTAGAACCTCCTAGAGACTTGCTGAATGACTTTGACAAAAATGCTTATAGTGATATGAAAAATAAAGTCCAAGCTGAGGTGGTCTCAGATGGAGATGAGGAACTTGCTGGGGACTGAAGCAAAGGTGACTCTTGGTGTTTTAACAAAAAGACTGATGACATTTTGCCCTTTTCCTAGAGATCTGTGAAACTTTCTATTTGAGAGATGATTTAGGGAAACCGATGGGAAAAAATTCTAAATGGCAAAGCATTCAAGAGGTGACTTGGGTGCTGTTAAAAGCATTCCATTTTAAAAGAAAAACAGAGCATAAAAGTTTGGAAAATTTGCAGCCTACGATGCAATGGAAAAGAAAAACCCATTGTTTTGAGGGGAAAAATCAAGCTGGCTACAGAAATTTGCGCAAGTAACAAGGAGCCAATGTTAACTCTGAAGACAATGAGGAAAATATCTCCAGGCCATGCCATAGGTCCTCAAGGCAGCACCTTCCATCACAGACCCAGAAGCCTAGGAGGAAAAAATGATTTTGTGGGCTGAGTCCAGGGTCCTTGTGCTGTGTGCAGCCTATGGACTTGATGCCCTCTGTGCCAGCCACTCCAGCCATTGCTAAAAGATGCCAAAGTCCAGCTCAGTCCATGGTTACAGAGGATGCAAGCCCCAAAGCTTGACAGCTTCTATATGGTGTTGAGCCTGCAAGAGCACAGAAATCAAGAATTGAGGTTTGGGAAGCTCCACCTAGATTTCAAAGGATGTATGGAAATGACTGGATGCCCAGGCAGAAATTTGCTGCAGGGGTGGAGATTTCATGAAGAACCTCTGTCAGGGCAGTGCAGAAATGAAATGTGGGGTTGGAGCCTCACACAGAGTCCTACTAGGGCACTGCCTAGTGAATTTATGAGAAGAGAGCCACCATCCTCCATTCCCAAGAATGGTAGATCTTTCAACAGCTTGCATTGTGTGCCTGGAAAAGCCTCAGACACTCAATGCCAGCCATGAAAGAAGTCAGGAGGGGGGCTATACTCTGCAAAGCCACAGAGGCAGAGCTTCCCAAGACTATGAAAACCTACCTCTTGCATCAACATGACCTGGATGTGAGACATGGAGTCAAAGAAGATCATTTTGGAGCTTTAAAATTTGACTGCATTGCTAGATCTTGGACTTGCATGGGCCCTGTTGTGGCCAATTTCTTCCATTTGGAATGGCTGTATTTATCCAATACCTGTACCCTCATTGCATCTAGAAGTAATTAGCTTGCTTTTGATTTTATAGACTCATAGGCAGAAGTGACTTGCCTTGTCTCAGATGAGACTTTGGATTGTGGACTTTTGGGTTATTGCTGAAATGAGTTAAGACGTTGGGGGACTGTTGGGAGGGCATGATTGGTTTTGAAATATAAGGACATGAGATTTGGAGGGGCCAGGGGCAGAACGATATGATTGGCTCTGTGTCCCCACCCAAATCTCATCTTGAACTGTACTCTCATAATTCCCATGTGTTTTGGGAGGGACCTAGTGGGAGATAATTTGAATCATGGATACAATTTCCCCCATATTATTCTCATAGTAGTGACTAAGTCTTACGAGATCTGATGGCTTTATCAGGGATTTCTGCTTTTGCATCTTCCACATTTTCTCTTGCCACCACCATATAAGAAGTGTCTTTCATCTCCTGTCATGATTCTGAGGCCTCCCCAGCTATCTGGAATTGTATGTCCAATTAAACATCTTTTTCTTCCCATTCTTGGGTATGTCTTTATCAACAGTATGAAAATATACTAATACAATTCCAGTCAATGATAAACTGAATAAAGAAAATGTAGTACAGATACACCATGGAATACTATGCAACCATGAAAAAAACAAGATCATGTTTCTGGCAGGACGTGGATGGAGTCGGAGATCATTATCCTTAGCAAACTAACACAAGATCAGAGAACTGTATACTGCATGTTCTCACTTATAAGAAGCAGCTAAATGATGAGTGCATATTAACACATAGAGGGAAACAAAGCATCCTGGGGCCTATTGGGGAGTGGATGGTGGGAGGAGACAGACATCATAAAAAATAACTAATGGGTACTAGGCTTAATACCTGGATGGTGAAATAATCTGCACAACAAACCTACATGACACAAGTTTACATGTGTAACCAGCCTGCACATATGCCCTTGAAGTTAAAAGTTAAGAAAATTAATTAATTAATACAACATCATAAGTGACAGTTCTAATCTATATGCAAACTTACAATTTAATAGTACTTAGTAAGTTAATTATAAAAAAAAGGGAAGTGCTAGGAAAAGGCATGATAATTGGAGGATACAAAATCTGTCAGTTTTCAGAATTTATTGTAAAGCTATAATATTTAAAATTAGTATGATAAAGTTGCTATATTAAAACAATAGTCAAATATATGTATGTAGCATAACAGTTTCCAAACAGATAAATATGTATATGTGAATTTATATGTGCAGAATCAACATGCAAATAAATAAGGAAAGGATAAATTTTCAATAAAAATTTAAGAAAAATAGATTTTAATATTAAACTAAATAAAACATGATTCAATCCACATTTCACACATAATAATTTCTAGATATTTTAAATATCTGCATTTTAATAAACAAAGCCGTGTAACTCTTACTGGATATCTAGACAATTTTTATGACTTTATTCTATAGGAAATAATTGCTAAGCTCATTTTTGCTCCCCCACCAGGAAAAAAAAAGTCATATTCCATGAAGAAAGTTAGTTATTAAATACAACTATATAGAATTTAAAATTTTACAAAAGTGCTACAAAGTAACACATAAGTAACCAACAGAAAAAAATATTTTTGCAATATGTGTACTAACAGATGTGTACGTTTATATATATATAAATATAGATATATTAACATGTATTTTAATATGTCCCTATATATTCTACACATACATACACAAATATGTATGTTTATATCATATATTATGATACAAATGATATATATACAAAATATATTTCAGTATATATTCTGCACATTCACATATTTATGCATGTTTACATAAATGTAAATATGTATATTTAAATATATCATATATATATCAAGAACAGCTAGTTGAAATGAAGTTGCTAAGGAAATGAATGAGCAATTTTACAGAAGGAAAGTGGGAATGTTTAAAATATGTATGCCTAGATGCTTAACAACTGGAATTAGGGAATTGCAAAATGAAATAACAAGAAATACTTTTTACATGTCAGGTTGAAACAAAAGGTGTATAAATTCCAAGGATTTATAATGGTGAAGTCTTGGAACTGCTAATACGAGGGTACATTAGCATAACCTTTCTACCATCCAATGAGATACTTTCTAGTAGGATTAAAAATGATCACACTTCCTGACTCAGTAATTTATCTTCTAGATTTGTAAGTTGGAGAAAGTGTGTGTACTCAAAAAGTCACATGTACTCAAAATCTCATTTTCAAGAATAGTCAAAATTGTGTCTCTCATAAATATTAGTCAGTATCCTAAACATTACAAGAAAAAGGAACACATAGAATATCACCTATTTATGAAATAGAATACTACACAGCAGTAAAAACAAATTTTACCTACATGAGTAAATTGTTGAGTATTTTTGCCTTAAATATAAATTGGTGAATGAAGAAAGTAGAATTGAAGCTACTTGGAGAAATGGTTGATTCTGGGACTGGCACTAGATTTATACAAAAGAAGAAAAAAACATCTTGTAGTACCAAAAAGTAAAGAAGTGAGAAGGAAGAAAGAAACAAAGGAGGGAAGAAGAACTATAGTAATGAGTTTATATAAAAGGGACACAAAAGACAACTGAAAAACTGACTGAAGTTTGGATAATAGGAGCAACCAAATAATAAATGACTATTACCCAAAATATAAAACAAATATCCACGAATATATACTGATATGGCTTGGCTCTCTGTCCCCACCCAAATGTCATCTCAAATTGCAATTCCCACGTGCCAAGCAGAGGACCTGTAATCTCCATATGTCAAGGGAGGGAGGCAGTTGTATCGTGGCGGCTGTTTCCTCCATGCTGTTCTTGTGATACTGAGTGAGTTCTCATGAGAACTCATGGTTATTTTATATCAGTGTTTGGAAGTTCCTTTATTCTCTCTCCTGCTGCCTTGTGAAGAATATGCCTGATTCCTCTTCTGCCATGCCTGTAAGTTTCCTGAGGCCTTGCAAGTCATGCTCAATTTATTCACTTTCCTGTATAAATTATCCAGTCTCTGGAGAGTTCTTTACAGCAGCGTGAAAATGAATTAGTACTGATGTAGTGGGGTACTGCATAAAGATAACCTGAAAATGTGAAAGCAACTTTGGAACTAGGTAACTGGCAGAGGTTGGAACAGTTTGAAGAGCTCAGAAGAAGACAGGAAGATATAGGAAAGGTTGGAACTTCCCTGAGACTCCTTGAATGGTTTTGACCAAAATGCTGATAATGATGTGGACAATGAAGTCCAGGCTGAGGTGGTCTCAGATGGAGATGAGAAACTTCTTGGGAGCTGGAGCAAAGATCACTCTTGTTATGTTTATCAAAGTGAATGGTGGCATTTTGCCCTGCCCTAGAGATCTGTGGAACTCTGAACTTGAGAGAGATAATCTGAAGTTAGAACGTATGTTTAAAAGGGAAGCAGAGCACAAAGTTATGAAAATTTTCAGCCTGACAATGCAACAGAAAAGAAAAAGTTCATTTTTGGGGAAAAAAATTATAACTTGCTGCAGAAATTTGCATAAGTAACCAGGATCCAAATGTTAATCACCAAGACAATGGGGAAAATGTCTCCAGGGGAAGTCAGAGATCTTGGTGGCAGCCCCTCCTATCACAGCCCAGAGGTCTAAAAGGAAAAAGTAGTTCTGTGGGCCAAGCCCAGGGCCCTGCTGCAGTGTGCAGCCTCAGGACTTAGTGACCTATGTCCTAGATGATCCAGTTCTAGTTACAGCTAAAAGCAGCTAAGGTTCAGCTCAGGCCATTGCTTCAGAGTGCGCAAGCCCCAAACATGTGTGGCTTCCATATGGTGTTGGGCCTGCTGGTGCACAGAAGTCAAAAATTGAGGCTTGGGAACTTCTGCCTAGATTTCAGAGGATGTATAGAAATGCCTGGATGTCCAGGCAGAAGTCTGCTACAAGAGGCAGAGCCCTTATGGAGAACTTCTGCTATGGCAGTGCAAAATGGAAATGTGGGGTTGTAGCCCCAACTGGGGCACTACCTAGTAGAGCTGTGAGAAGAGGGCCACCATTCTCCAGACCCCAAATTGGTAGATCCACTGACAGCTTGTACCATGCACCTGGAAAAGACACAGGCACCCAACACCAGACCATGAGAGTAGCACAGGAACTGTGCCCTCCAAAGCCACAGGGACAAAGCTGCCCAAGGCTTTGGGAGTACACCTCTTGCATCAGTGTGACCTGAATATGAGACATGGAGTCAAAGGAGATCATTTTGGAGATATAAGATTTTAATGACTGCCCAGCTGGATTTTAGACTTGCATGGGGCCTGTGCCCCTTCCCCTTTGTTTTGGCGAATTTCTCCCATTTTGAATGCACATGTCTATCCAACACCTGTACCCCCATTGTATATTGTATTTATTTCACTCTAATCAATAGAGGGACATTTTACAAAATACCTGACCACTACTCCTCAAAATTGTGATGACCTTTAGAAATAGGAAAGTCTGGCTGGGAAGACAGACCCACTTGTAGTCATAGCACTTTGGGAGACTGAGGTGAAAGGATCACTTGAGGCCAGGAGTTCGAGACAAGCCTAGGAAACATGGAGAGACCCTGTCTCTAAAACGTTATAATAATAATAAAATAAAATTAGTTGTGTGTGGTGGCATGTGCCTGTAGTCCTAGCTACTTAGGAGGCTAAGATGAGAGAATCACTTGAACCCAAGAGGTTGAGGCCACAGTGAATTGTGATCCACTGCATTCTAGCCTGGATGACAGAGTAAGACCTCTTGTCTAATAAAAAAAAGGAAGGAAGGAAGGAAGGAAGGAAGGAAGGAAGGAGAAGGGAAGGAAGGAAGGAAGGAGAAGGGAAGGAAGGAAGGAAGGAGAAGGGAAGGAAGGAAGGAAGGAGAAGGGAAGGAAGGAAGGAAGGAAGGAAGGAAGGAAGGAAGGAAGGAAGAAAAAACAGGAAAGTACAAGAAATTGTCACTGCCTAAGGTCACATGACAACTAAATAAAATGTGGTTTTCTGGGAGGGATACTGGAAAAGAAATAGAACATTAGATAAAAACTAAAGAAATTTGAATAAAATTTTGGACTCTAGTTAATAATATTATATCAATATTGGTTCATTAATTGCAATAAATGTACCGTACTAATATTAGATGTTAATCATAGCAAAACTTGATGTAGTGTTTAGGAAAATTCTCTGTACTATTATCTCAATTCTTCTGTAAATCTAAAATTTATTTTAAAAATAAGGTTCATTAAAAAGGAAAAGCAGAAATAGGATGATTCTATTCTTAAAAAGGAAACAGTGTAATAAAAGGCAAAATTATTTGAGGGCATATTATTATATATGATGTCACGTTATATGTTTTGTTATATTATTTTGGTATCTTTTATTTTTAATCCTTCAAACTTAAAAAAAAGTTTATATCTGAAGAAAAGGGAGGTTCTGTTGTGAGCACATGAAGTTGGATTATCATTGATGTTGACCATCACATAATTACTGACTTGATTTGTTTTATTTTAACTAATTGACAAATAATAATTGTACATATTCATGGGGTACATAGTAATGTTTCAATACATATAATGTGTGATGATCAGATCAGGGTAATTAGAATAGCCGTCATCTTAATATTTATCATTTTTTTGTGTTGGGAATATTCAATATCCTTTCTAGCTATTTGAAAAGATATAATATATTATTGTTAACTACAGTCATCCTACAGTGCTGTGGAACAATAGAACTTATTCTTCCTAACTAACTGTAATTTTGTGCCTTTTAGCAGATCTCTCCCTATTCTCTACCTTCCCAGTCTCTAGTCTTCTCCATTCTACCTTTTACTTCTGTAAAACCAACTTTCTTCTAGGTTCCAAATATTAGTGAGAGTATGTGCTGTTTTCCTACTGTTCCTAGCTTATTGCACTTAACATAATGCCCTCCAATTTCATCCATGTTGCCTTGATTGACAAGATTTTATTCTTTTTTGTGACTGAAGAGTGTTCTATTGTGTATACATACCACATATTGCTAATCCATTCACCTGTTGTTAGACACCTATGTTGATTCCATAGCTTCCTATTGTGAAAAATGCTATGATAAACATGGAAATGCAGATGTCACTTGGATATATCAATTTCCTTTCCCTTGGATAAATGCCCAGTAGTAGGATTGTAGGATCACATGGTTGTTCTATTTGTAATTGTTTGAGGAAACTCCATAATGGTTTCCATAATGGCTGTACTAGTGTACATTCCACCAACAGTGTATAAGAATTTCCTTTTTCACCAAAATTTGTTAGTTTTTGTCTTTTTAATAACAGTCTTCCTACCTGGGGTAAGACGATACCATACCACCCCAAACACATCCGATTTTCTATGACTTGATTTTATGTTACATTTCTTTTCCTTCTCATAGTCATGTATTTTAACTGTGATAAGGAATTCAAACAACTCTATTTAATATTTAGCCTTACAAGTAGCAGTTGAAACACCTTAGCAAATGGAGATGTGCCACAACTTCTTTGCTTTGCAGAATCTTTACCAAAAAAATAGAGTTCATAATAAGCCCCTCAAATCAGGCCATTAGGAGTGCAGATTTTCGGATCCTAAATGCTAACAGGTAATTTTTGTCTATAAAGAAACTTAAAACAGCTGAAAGCCTACAATAATATAATGATTTGGAAATAAAATTAGCATATATTTATGCTATATTATAGATAATCTGCCTAATTCCCTCCAATTTGTCTCTGCAAAGGTCAAGATTGTGCACCCCAGAAGTATGAAGGAAGCAAAAGTGCTCTTTGTTCTCTTCTTATACTCGTTACTAAAACTCACTTTCTACATACAGATGGCAGAAAGTAGCTGGTTAATGGGACCTGTACGTATTTTATTTTTTATTTTTTATTTTTATTATACTTCAAGTTCTAGGATACATGTGCACAACATGCAGGTTTGTTACATATGTATACATGTGCCATGTTGGTGTGCTGCACCCATTAACTTGTCATTTACATTAGGAATATCTAAATGTCCATCAGTGACAGACTGGATTAAGAAAATGTGGCACATATACACCATGGAATACTATGCAGCCATAAAAAAGGATGAGTTTGTGTCCTTTGTAGAGACATGGATGCAGCTGGAAACCATCATTCTCAGCAAACTATCGCAAGAACAGAAAACCAAACACCGCATGTTCTCACTCATAGGTGGGAACTGAATAATGAGATCACTTGGACTCGGGAAGGGGAACATCACACACCGGGGCCTATCACGGGGAGGGGGGAGGGGGGAGGGTTTGCACTGGGAGTTATACCTAATGTAAATGACGAGTTGATAGGTGCTGACGAGTTGATGGGTGCAGCACGCCAACATGGCACAAGTATACATATGTAACAAACCTGCACGTTATCCACATGTACCCTAGAACTTAAAGTATAATAATAAAAAAAAAAAAAAGAATATCTCCTAATGCTATCCCTCCCTCCTCCCCAAGAGTTTTTTGAAAAAGGGGTAGTAGCAGGGTGCCCAGCTTTCTATCAAAACAGAAGGCAACAAAACTAACAACAACAACAACAAACATGAGTGGTCTGCAGAATACAGAGAAGGAAGAGGAACTGGAGAAACACACTGAAAATACAAAGAGGTGATTATCCAGTCACTATAGAGACAGTTCTGCAGAAGTGATAATGTGGTAATTATTTAAGACTGTGCTAAGTGGATTTGACAGGTAATTACTAATGACATTCTTGTGGTTATGGCCCCATGGGGAATAAGGATAAGCTGATGCAAGTCATTTGACTAAAAACATCTGGTTAAAGATCATTGTTCTCTGACCGAGTTGGAGCATAATATTAATTAGAAACCAAAGGGGTGAATGGTTCTGTATATCACCAAAGCAATACAATAGCCAGTGCTTTCAAATGTGCAAGGTGGTTCACTAGTTTAACCTCATCTTGTTGTCCTTCAGTCATAGTGAGAAATTAGCCTCAAGAACTCATGAGATAAAAAAGTCAATTTTTCTAAAGCAAAGTTTTGTGCACTTATGAAACCTTAGAGGGAAACATATTTATTTACAACAGTGGTTCTTAACCTTTTTGTAAAAGATGTCAGACCCATTAGAGAATGTGATGAAAGATATGGTAACTTTCTCTGTTGTCTGTAAAAGGAGTGCACATACGAACCTTAAGTGTTTCACAAACAATATCTTGGGGATCATGCATGCACTGAAGTCCTACAAGAAATCACAGGTTAAAAACATAATTTTTAAAAGCATTTGAACCCAGAAAACTATTATAGCCTATTCATACTTCTATAATGGTACAAGTGTTTCTACAATCTTAAATAAAAATAATTGTGAACACAAGTACAATGCTGCATATTGTTAATAATTTATATAAAACATTTAGACACAGAATAAATTTAGCATAAAGGTGGAACATATATTGGTTTGGTGATAGGGAACAACAAATTGTACTGAAAGCTTTAAAATATGGAGGGGAGACTGTCTCAGGAAAATAATTTTTCACTTGAAATTGGAAGTGAATAGGAGCAATGACTTTGCTAAATAATTCATAATATAATAAAGAAAACATGTAGGGATATTTTAAGTAGCCTATGAAACATATGAGAAAATAAGATAAATATTTTAATTCCATTTAAGTATTATTTTAGCAACACAACAAATTTACAGGTGAAAGGAGATTACTGAACCTAAGCAGAAAACAGATGTCAATAACAGTCTTTTTAGGTATATATGTTTACTTGTTTAAACATATGTTTAAATTATACGTGTTTAATTATTTTAAACATGTTTAAATTATATATGTTCAATTATTATAATTATTCTAATCTAAATTTTGTTGTATAGATTGAATAATATCTTATTTTGTTTCTGAATTGACAGATATTTATGGAATGCTTGTGATATGCCTACTTGAAATAAATCAATTCCTACTGGACTTGTACTCCAGGAGGAGATAATAGTAAACTATTAAACAAAATGTATAGTTGTTTTTTTCATGGAACATTCATCAAGCTTCCATGTTAGAAGAGGTGGCAGAGTTGGGGGCTTCTTGTGATCTGATCTTGGCCTACCTTTCTAGCCTTTTTCTATACCTTTTTCTATACCACTTCTCCGTTGTTCTCAATACTATACATATGCGAACCTGCTTTTAGGTCTTGCCTTTTGACCTTTCAAATTTGGTATTCTTGGAAAGGAAAGCTCTTCCAACAGTGATCACCACCCCAACATCTATTCATAACCCCAGTGTCCTCTAGCTAACTCCAACTTTTTTTTCAGGTCTCATTTTATTCCCCTCAAGGTTCTTTGATCTTTTATAGTTCCCCAAACTTATTTTTCATATTCTTTATACTTCAAATTATTTGCTCAAAGTCTGTTTTACTTTACTAAGGGAAGTGACCCATAATGGCATGGATTCCACGGCTCAGTGAAATTCCTGGAACAGAGTAGGTAGTTGATAAAGATTTAAAGAATAAATGAAGATGTGAATAAGCAAATTGCTATCTAATTATTACTGAGGGATTACAATTTACAGGAGATTTAAGTGTGTGTTAAGGCATAAGACCTACGAAACGAATGCAGAGGTCCATTGCTGATGGTAGAAGATGCTGTCACTACAAGCAAAAACTATATATCGTACTTATAATGGAAGTCATAAAAATGTATTTGGTTGAGACTTCAGCTCATCCATCTATCCCTTCATCTATCCAACCACTCACAATTTACACATTCATAACAATATATGGAATCCCAATAAACAGTAAGATATTGTTCTCTATTTGTATTTCGTAAGATTCTCTAGCATACAATACAGTGTTGTAATATAGAGTAGAAGCTCAACAAATATTGATTGAAGCAAATTAATTAATGTGTTGATTTTAAGCCACAGAACTAAATAAAATGAATACAATCTAAGCTCAAGGTAAAAGGAATTTCAAGGTTATGTTTCCTCAAATACCAGTATTTTGGCCCAAATTATCCATGTTGAATATTTATATTGCATAAACAGGTTGGCATATTTAAAAATTAGGCTTTGTTTTTCCTTCATTAGATAATTTAGTTCTGAGTTTAAATCCATTGCAAATAAGCACAAAAAGATGAGCAACATAGAATCACACATTTACAAACACTTAAAATCAAAACAGAAAAACAGTCATCATCTGTTCCTTTCTCATCATACTTTAATTTGATATGCAAATTAGTATGGTTTCTGCCCATATCTAAATTTTACTTGGGTTTTGCTAATTCATTATACATAATATAGCACACAGACACAGACATCTATAAAAAAATTATACTAAGATCTTGCTATAATTTCTAATATTTTATTAACAGATACTGAAAGTGTGATGATTTTTAATAGTCCAAAGTAACCAGTGATTTTACTGTAAAATGTTCACTAATGTATTTTCCTGATTACATATTTGATTTTATTCTAACAAAATGACCTTTTTTTGTTATAGTTTATATACAAGGGATACAAAATTGAGTTTAATAATGGGCTTATTTTACTGAAGAAGAAATAAAACCCTAAAGTAACTTTTTGAATGTGAAATATCCCTGAATTTATCCTTCATGCATAAGCTAATTATCATCTTCAACTAACATATTAATGTAAATAATTAGTTTGGATTTACTGAATTTGACACATGGCTTATAAAGCAGAATTATAGACACACATCTAGAAGAAAACGTTTACTTGATTTTATTACTTATTATTTAGTTATGTTATTAACTATTGTATATGAATTTTCTTTTTTTTTTTTTTTAATTCTTTTTTTTTTTGAGACGGAGTCTCGCTCTGTCACCCAGGCTGGAGTGCAGTGGCCGGATCTCGGCTCACAGCAAGCTCCGCCTCCCGGGTTCACGCCATTCTCCTGCCTCAGCCTCCCGAGTAGCTGGGACTACAGGCGCCCGCCACCTCGCCCGGCTAGTTTTTTGTATTTTTTAGTAGAGACGGGGTTTCACCATGTTAGCCAGGATGGTCTTGATCTCCTGACCTCGTGATCCGCCCGTCTCGGCCTCCCAAAGTGCTGGGATTACAGGCTTGAGCCACCGCGCCCGGCCTTATATCATTTTGTAAAATCAAAATAGAAAATAAATGAATATTAAATTATAACGAAAGTGTTTCTATTATTCTTATGTGTCATAACCTTTATTTACTCTTTAGTTTGCTATGAAAACTTACCTTGCCATTCTGTAGAGAAAAATAATAGAAAACATGAAGATATATTTCCAGAGATGAAGAAATCATGTTATTCTCAAGCATTTGATCCTCTCAAATATCTGCTTTGAATTGATCACTACATAACTCATCATTACTTCATAACTCATCTGTGAGAGGCATCATAAGAAAATTAATTTCTAAAATTGTGAATGATACTAATAGGAGAAGAGGATGCCATATTAAATCTATTAAGTTTTCAAAAACATCGGATGCTGCCAGGAAAAACACTCTCGAGATACATTTGATAATGGTGCTCAGTTCATAATGAGGTTCCTCTGAATCAATTTTGCATAGTCTCTGTATCAACTGTAGAGAGATTGCATAATAACGAGTGGGATTGACACTCAGCAGAACGATGACAATAATGTTTTATCCTCATAATCCTAACGTGCTGATGATAACATTGTCTCCTCTATTACAAGTCTCACTTTTAGCAAATCTTAACACTCTAGATATACCCAGTTGCTAGACCTTGCATTATCTCCTCTATGCTATTCACATTGTATCTTTCATGATTTAATTCTTGCCACCTACTCAGAGATGTGAGGAGAGAAAGAGGTAAAGTTAGTGACATTAGCCTGTAGTAGATTCCCAGTTCAAGACCTTAAATCCAGGCCAGGCTTAAGAAAGAGTGTATGAAAAAAGAAAAAAAGAAAAGAAATAATCTAGTTGAATGTCAACACAGTCACAATTCAACATGATAATTTGCACATGGATGGGGTTCAGGACACATTACCCCACAATATGGTACCGTGGCATTTCAGAAGACAGCAGGAGTAGGAAAAGGCCTCTCTCATCTTCTCTCACCATTGTCCCCCAAATAAGGCTATAAGAATGCTTTTTTCCAAATGTATTTATTTATTTATTATTTATTTATTTTTATTATACTTTAAGTTCTAGGGTACATGCACACAACGTGCAGATTTGTTACATATGTATACTTGTGCCATGTTGCTGTGCTGCACCCACTAACTCGTCATTTACATTAGGTATATCTCCTAATGCTGTCTCTCCCCGCTTCCCCCACCCCATGACAAGCCCCGGTGTGTGATGTTCCCCTTCCTGTGTCAAAGTGTTCTCATTCAACTCCCACCTATGAGTGAGAACATGAGGTGTTTGGTTTTCTGTTTGCTGAGAATGATGGTTTCCAGCTGCATCCATGTCCTTACAGAGGACATGAACTCATCAGTTTTTATGGCTGCCTAGTATTCCATGGTGTATATGTGCCACATTTTCTTAATCCAGTCCATCATTGATGGGCATTTGGGTTGGTTCCAAGTCTTTGCTATTGTGAATAGTGCTGCAATAAACATACGTGTGCATGTGTCTTTATAGCAGCATGACTTACAATCCTTTGGTATATACCCAGTAATAGAATGGCTGGATCAAATGGTATTTCTAGTTCTAGATCCTTGAGGAATCGCCACACTGTCTTCCACAATGGTTGAACTTGCTTTTTAAATTCTAAAGTAGATAATAAAACTCTCATCCCAGATGATACCATGGCCTCCCAGGTCTTCTTCCTATAACTGGAGGAAATGAATGAGGACACAGAGACACCAAAAATGAAAAATAAAAAAAAATATAAACAGCCCTTTCTAAGTTTCTCCAAGTTTATTACCATTGCATCATGCTTTTTTTATCCTACAGTCATACTCCTGCACAGCTGTCCATAAAAATACACAGATTTCTCCATTGCTTTGGGTCTTTGTTTCTGAAGGCTCGAAGCCATGTAAAACTTAGTTTAAGTAAATATATATGTTTTTTTTCTTGTTAATCTGTCTTTTGTCATAAGAGTCTCAGCCATAAATCTTGTGATGAGTGAGGAAAAAATGTTTTCAACCCTACTGTTTCTGGCACCCAATGCTGGGTGGCTGAGACACGCCACTCACACTGGAGCCTGTGAATGAGATTCAGAAACAGCTGACAAAAAGCTGATGAAAGGTGAACATTCTTACTAGTCAGTTCACCTACATCTCTATAGTTTCTGGTCAAGAGACAAAAATAAACATTCCTTCTGTTTCTTCCTTTGAAAATTTAGATTAACAGAAGCAACTTTTTTTACTGTGATGCTTGTATATGTTTAATCTTGTGGTACCTATTTGTTATTGATCCTTTCCCTCCCAAGGACAGCTATCTATTTCCTGTTTGTCTTATTTTGTGTTCTGACAGAAGTTGGCTTTGTCATCACTGGGAATATTCTCTGTGATCTCTGTCAGCTGGGTGGTACAAGTGTCACCTTGCTTTAGGCAGCCAGTCCCAGAGGCTGGTAGCCCAAGCACTCTCCTTGATCTGTCATGCCAACTCTCAGGGAAGTTTATAATAAGAGATCCCAGTCTTCCAGGGGACTTTGTCATTTCGACCCTTGTTATTTTACAACAAAGGTACTCTTTTGACAGCAAAGATCTTTCTTTTAGCTCTTTTCTGTTTTGGTTCTGGATCTCGAGAAGCTTGCATCTTTTTGCATTATTTTTGAGGATGTTTCTTGCATTCATAGTTAAGTCATAAAAGGCTTACTGTGTTTGGTTTTGAGCCACTTGATAGATATCTTTGATTTTTTAAAACAAGAAAAAGTGAGATCGACATTGCTAGGAAGGGTTTTTTGATTATTTGTTTTAAAGATCTCTCTGATTAGAAGTCAGCTTGGTTGACAGCTGGTACTAAGAATATGTCAAGGATACTATTGAGGCCTCTATTCTCTCCAATGGGTCATGCTTCTCCTATGGATACTTACTCGTCACCACAAATCACTCTTTTTGAAACCCTGCTAACCATATATTCTGCTCTTTCTGTTTGCTTCCTTTCTTGTTGGAATGATTTTTGCTAAAAAAAAAAATGTAGAACGTCAATGGCCTCTTTGGGAAGATTAAAATCCCCTCATACTGGCTTCTGTAAGGTTCTTTTATTTGCTTCTGGTCCTCCTTCATCATTTTGTCATCTTCAGTCATCCATCCAGTTTCCTTGAATTATCCGTTATGTCACCCATCAAAGCCCTAAGTCTTCCATCTCTCTGTCCACTACTGCCAGACCTTTTCTTTCTCACTGTAACCCCTCATTCACTTACGCTTTAGGGCTCTTTGCTGTCAAGAGATTGAAGGACCTCCAAAAGCAACTACCTGGGGCTGAAAAAGAAACGGTCTAATTGGAAATGGACTGGATAACAGCTGCTAGATATCATTTCAGTCACTCACTTAAAATTTAGTCTTTAACCTCCATACAATTGACCTCAGATGATAGGTAAATATCTCTAAAATTCTTTCTTAAAGCATATTATTTATCTATGCCCTCTTGAGATATGAATACTCTACCCTATCTCCACTAGAATCTTACATTTTGGAAATATGAACATCAGATAAATGACTTTAATCAGAAACTTTTATAAAGAAACTATTTAGAAGTTGGATACATGAGGAAAATCATTAAGAGTCTTTTCTATAAGTATTAGTGAAAATAACAACCTTTGGGTGTCTTTTTATTTTTGTTATTTTATTTCAGACAAGGTCTTGCTCTGTCACCCAAGCTGGAAGACTGGAGTGCAATGGCACACTCAGAGCTCACTGCATCCTTGATGCCCCAAGCTCAAGTGATTGTCCCACCTGAGCCTCCCTAGTACCTGGGACTACAGACATCCACCGTTATGTCTGGCTAATTTTTGTACTTTTATTTGTAGAGAGGGCTTTTGCCATGTTGCCCAGACCGGTCTCAAACTCCTAGACTCAAGAGATCCATCCAATCCATCCACCTCGACCTCCCAGTGTGCTGGAATTACAGGCGTGAGCCACAGCAGGCAGCATCTTTTGCTATCTTAGCATGTAATCTTAACTTATTCTGTCTATAACACAATCTGGATCCTGATGTTCTTTTATCACCTAGTGATTTCTGTATGAGTGTACATGTATGGCTAAAATTTTAGAAGGAAAGCTATGAGATCTTTGCATCTATCTATGGAGTTTTGTACATTTATGTATGTATCCATATAACATATTATATATATGTGATATTTTTCTACCTCCTGATAATATTACTAAGTTAGTTTATAAAATACCTTAAGGGAATGTATTCAAATTGACATAGAGATAATGAGGACACATATAAATTAAGTATTTCTGGAACACTCAGAAATATAGAAATTCATTAAAATGTTCTTTCTTTTTTAATTTCATGTGTTTTTAAAATTCTTTTTAAGTTAGCTAGGTTTTAAATTTTTCTTAAAATAAAAACACAAACATCTCAGAATTGTTAGAATTAAATATAATACAGACATACAATTTTTTTCTACATAGATTTACTAATTGAACACCTTATATCATCTCTGCTAGATATTTAAGATCCTTAAACTGTAAATCTAATTAGAGCAAAATATGTAATAAATGAATTGCTTGATGTTTGTTTATCATGAAAGTGGAAAATACATTTAAAAAAAGAAGAAATAATTATACGTTTACTATTTTAGCTTATTTCTGTCTGTTATAGTTTTTATATGTATGTGATTTGTGAATAAGACAAATCACTTAAGATGGTGCCTAGCTTTGTTTAGTGTCCCATGAAATTTTCATGAGTGGTTCAAGCATAGTTGTTAAGAATAAGTGAACTAAATAAATATAAATGGGATACATATTTTAAAGAATTTTTTTCTATAAAATTATGTTTTATAAAATATACTCCTTAAATATAATTACTAGACTTTTTGGTAATTTAAAACCTTATATTATTCTAAGTTAAATTAAGTAATAGACATATATTGAAAACCTAGAGGCCGGG
>NW_012108808.1:2761037-2786806 GCF_000951045.1 Mandrillus leucophaeus | reverse complement strand
GGATTCTTCTTGTCACTCCATTTTGATAGTGTGGTGCTAAGTGATAGTACACCATTATCCATGGTAAGAAGCATTATAATTCCTTATGACTGCAAGGAGACACTTTTTCCCTAATGGTACACATAGATTTACTAAAAAAAAAAAAAAAAAAAAAAAAGAAAACCTAGATTACTTCCAAGTAAGATAAAATACTAAAACATTAAGAACATCTTGTTTGTAATGCACTATGGAGAAACTCAGGATATTTGGGTCTGTTACTAAACACAAGAAATTGTATCATGAGTAAGAACATGTGTTTAGAATTACAAAATGATATTTATATACAAAATGTTGGTATGTGAACAACAGTTCACAGTTGTTTATTTTTTAGTTTTTAGTAGAAATTAAGGTTACTAAGAATTAAAAATTCTAATTAATATATGGACCTAAATCTACTAGGAATTATAAGGGAAATATCTGTATGAAAAGAAAATGTGTTTTTGGTTTAAAAAAGGTATGAAGTACAAAGATGCATTTTTGTTAAGAGTGAAGGAGAATAATTATTTCTGTACTGAAGTAAAATTTCAGATTATTTCTGAATGAGAAAGAAAAAAATGTAGGAAAAAAGTGATATATGTTTTAAAAAGAGTGAAAAAGATTTGTGAAAAAGAAAGCTGTGAAGAAAACAACAACAACAACAACAACAAAACAAACTATTATTGGGTAGTCAAAACTGCCTGAAGTTAAATGGATGTGTTTATAACATTTCTTTTTCTTAAATTATTCTTAGTATTAATTGCACACTGATACAAAACTAGAAGACGGTATTCTCTATTAAACGAAAAAGTTTTCTTGAACTATTGTTCTGTTTTTGATAATTTTGTAAATGCTTTTCCTTCTAGGTAATAGTCCTACAAAAATAAGATCTCATGTTTTATTATAATAATTTATTATGCATCATGTTGTCTTTTATTAGGTCTTCAGCTAAGAAAACTAAGCCTTTTCAATATTATAAGAGCTAAATTTTATTCACAACTATATAACTTTTCTGTGTTTGCTTTCAAAATCTTTTGTCACTTTGGTATTGTTTCCACAGTGATGTATGATTTTATTTAATAAAGTGTTTGAAACTTTTGGCACGTTTTATAACTTCCCCAAATCAAATTCTAAGTTAAGTCTTTTGACCTCAAACTAACTTTTTAAAGAATTATTTTAAAATTGATGGATAACATTGTGTTTTTAGTGTGCACAATATAATGGTTTGAAGTACATATACATTGTAGCATGGTTAAATACAGTTAATTAATAAATGCATTATCTCACATACTTTTTTTTTGTGGTGAGAGCACATAATATCCACTCTCATTATATTTTTCAAAAATGCATCTTGATTAACTGTAGTCAGCTTATTACACAATAGATCTCTTGAAATGTAGTTCTATATAATTATGGATCCTTTGACCAACATTTTGTGTGTTTCAGAACTTTTATGAAATTTTTAGAATTTTGGTATATCCTTTATAATGTTATCAGTTATAATTTTATTTACTATGTTAAAATGTTGTATGCCACAGAAATAACCAAATTTCCTTGTCAATTGCATCATTATTATAGTAAATTCTCATTAGATCCATAACAGTGATTATTTTAGCTCTTTTGTCTTCTACAGTTATTGTTTTACTTTGATTCTTCTCTGCAAATATTTGCAACCAGTAAAAGTTCAACACTGGTTTTTCTTCAAGGAGATTCATGAAAAAAGACTCTGATAAGTACTTCAGAATATAGTTTTCTCATAAGTTTAAGCTCACACCATTGGACTCAGTAAAAATACTTAGAAATCCAATAAAGAAACTGATGGGTTTATACAATCACCGATCAAAATTAAACAATCAATAATTAATTACATAGGACTGAATGAACTGAAATCATTTTTATGACCTTTTATTTGAAGCATTGCTGCTTCTTTAATGTTTTGTTTTCCAAATTTAAGAAAATATTTTCCTATTCTTAAGCTATCTATAGCTTAGACAATTTAGTAAAGTATATTTTTATAAACAAAGATAAAACAATTACTTTATTTACTACTTTATCTCTTTATAATTTGGAAACTATTAGTACTCTTATTTTTAGGATAATATAGGCATTAACATAAATTAAGAATCTGTTTTTGTAACAGGACACAACTAGAAACACTGGTAATATTATCAAGATTTTGACTGGAATATCGTATTTTCAGATATTACCAGACAACTTTAATAAACTAAGGTTGACTTTGTAGAGTGAGTGAAAGCCCTTGGTGATTATAGTTCGGGGCTGGTTTGGGGAGTTGGCTTTATAGCCTACATACATGATTCCCATATATGGTTCTCATACTTGGTTGCCTTAGTGATGAGTAAGGGATATCAATTCCTAATAGGCCTGGGAATCTTGATATACTTTCTGCACACTGATAAGAGATATATTCACCTAAATTTGTCGGTATTACAGGCAAAGTTTGATGACATGCCCTTAGCTTGGTTTCCTAGCATTCAGAGGCTTTCAAATGTCTACTCTGTGATTCCTTATTAAAATTTTCAGCAAAGAAGACTTAAAAAGAGACTATATACTCAACGACAATACTTGCCTTACTTATGTAAATAATCAGGCCATGTTTAATAAAACAAAAACTTTTGCAAACAAATTAGTCTTACTTTGATCATCTTTGGTAGAAATAGAGGTAACTGTAGAAAGAGAAAATATGATTAAAAAAAAATTGAGTAACTTGTTATTAGATTCTAGTCCTATTCATTGTTTTTGAGGTATTATTACAAAACCTGAACCAGATTCTCCAATATCTGATTATATCTCTCCAAATTAATGTTTCCAATTTTTTTTCTACCCTTCTCACTTGGTGTCACCAAATATTAAAACTCCCCTTTTCCTGAATACCTGCAAACTAAAGCTGGACAGCTTGATATAGATTTCAGAAAAGTCATCACAACTGCTTAAATGCAGACAAACTTTATGCCTGTTGCTATGTCGGTTACTCCAAAAGTTTACTGGGACACCTTTTGCAGACTACAAACAAGGAAAATCTTTCAGGTTGCCACTGCCTACCCTCTATTTCAAGATGCTTTAAGCTAGTATATAGAAATCATCTCTACCAGATCTCTTCTAAACTCAAAATTGAGTTTATTGGTTGTTCTAACCTTTGTCTTTCTGTTGTTTTCATGTAAATGTCTCTTAAATTCCTGATTGATTACACCATATAGAGTCATAACTTTAGTGGAAGCCTACCAGCAACACTGCCTTCTGAAATGAGACACAACTTAAACTGTTTGGACCAACCTAATTCTGGGACTGAAAGACTGGTTTATTAACTTATGAAACAATTCACCAATGCATTTTCAGATGGGAATGATGGGTGTTAGGACATACTACTCCAAAATATGGCGCCTTGGCATTTGGGAAAACAGCAGAAGCAGGTAGGTCTCTCTGACTCTCTTAATCATTATCCCCTAAAGAATACCATAAAAGAATTATCTAAATTTTCTCTACGGTAGGTCACAGAACCTTCATTCCAGAAGAATCTTCCCTATCCTTGGAGAAATAAAGATATCAAGATGTCAAGAAAAATCTGAAAAATAAATAGACTTTGCTAACCCTCCTGACTCTCCTAGTTTATTACCATTAGAGGGTACTCTTTTGTTGTCTAATCATACTTCTGCGCAACTGTCCATACAAATAACAGATTTCCCTATTTCTTTTGGTTGTCATTTCTGAAGGCTCCCATTTTGTGCAAAACTTATATTAAATAAATTTGCATACTTTTCTTTTATTAAGCTGTTTTTTTGTTATAGTCATCTCAGTCATAAACCTTGCCATGATTGAGGAAAACAAATCTTTATTTTCCCTACAATATCAATTTATTTATTAGAGGACAATTTCTTTTTCCTAATAACTACAAGGGATATATTTCTTCTACCTGAACATTACGTGGAAAAATGCTGGTATTATTTGAGTCCCCAGTTCAAGCCTTACCTAAACTATCTATGAATATTTCAGTCATGAGAATTGTATATATTCTTCCCTTTGTTAATCTAATTTATTAAATAAACTCTGGCAATTTTCAATAGCATATGAAAATATTACTCTGCTGATGAGAATTTTCAGTAGTGCATGAAATTTTTATGCTGTGGGAACTGGCTGTTGTACAACTCCTCTGGCGTAACTAATATTGACCTGAGCTAACGATCAAAGGTCCATCAGAAATATAATACAATGATCAAATTAAAATATGTGATTTTCTAACAATTTGAATCTACCCCTGGGCAAACAAGATAAAAATTCGAAGCAGGTTGGCTTAATAATGATACAGAAAATAAAAATGTATATGAAGTCATTGACATATTAAGTTAATATTTTCTTTCCATTTGTCCAACTAGTTAACTGGAAGTTTGGAGAGTAAGATCTGCTAATATAATTATTTCCTAATGAACAGATTTCTTTTTCTTCCTTTTAGAAATAATATGGCATATAGTATTGTAAAATGAAAAACAGAAATGAATAGAAGCCACCCTCCATGAAAACATGGAGGTCTTTATTTAAACATTATAAATAAATCCAAGAATAGTTGTGGTGGTGTACTTATCAGAGAAAACGTTAGGAAGTGATCTTAACTTTAATCTGCAATTTGTGGGCACTGCTATAATTATTTCCACATATTGTACAATTTGCCTTGCTGTAAAGTATTTCTGTGAAACAAAAATTCCAATTTAGATAGTTTCTTACCTGTTGTTACTTTCACTTCCTCCACTTAATTATATACTTTACTCAAACTATGGGCTCAGTAGAATAATTTCTTCGCTGCTTCATTGTAAACAATTCATAAATACTTAAAACGATGAAGAAATGTCAAATAATTTTCTTACCAAAAAACTAAAATTATTTTCCACTTAAATGCAAGAAGTCAAAACATGAAGCTTTGTTTTGCATAGACCATTTTCTACTTTTGGAATTAAACAAACTTTAAATCAACAGATTATGCTGACACAATGTATTATAGTTAGGAATCGGTTATATTGTGAGTGGAAAGAGTATGTTAAACTTATGTAAACAATGTAAGTGTCTTAATGACATAAAATATATATTTCTTTGGAAACATAGTTTAATGGTTGCCAAGGATTTTTTGTAAAAATGAAAATTTTACTTTCCCTCTTAATGGCTATGAGAGAGATTTATAGGTCTGTTTTTCACAAATGATGTCTGACAAAAGAAGCCTTGTTGCAATTTTACCTACAATCATGAATAAGTAAATCCTGCATAATATTGTCCTTAGCCAGTATTCCACTTTTCTATTTCAACCAGCTCATTTTCTCATAAAACCTTTCACCAAGGACAAAACCAGATGCCCGGCTCCCACTGCCCTGAGTGAGGCCTCTCCTGGGAGCCTTCTGCCAGCCTCCCGACTCAAAGCAGGAGTTGTTCCGGAGAAGGAATATTTGAAGATTTTAAATGAGACAAATTACTCTCCCTTAGGGGAGCGTACGTAAGTCTGGAGTGGTAGTCCGGGGTGATATGATACAAAAACATACAGTTAAAAAATTTTCTTCAGATAAGTCTAATGACTCTGTACTCTTTCATCTGCCTTCTGTCCACACACTATCTGCTGATTGATGGTGCAATATTAAATATTACCAGACTCTTTATATGTTATATTCTGCCCTGCTTTCCAAAAACCTGTAACTGAAATACCTTTCTGATAGACATTCTAGGTACTGGTGTGTATAGTTCTCATATTTAGTGAGTATATTTTATTCCTACAGTTTATTTACCTACAAAATATATTGTGTCATCAAATAACTATAAATCTGGGCATAGAAAAATATATTTTAATCAAAGGGATTATTACAATAGGGGAGGACAACTGTTGAAATAGGCAGATGCAAGGTTGTTGCAATAGGAAAATCTTCGACCACGTGATCTACAAGCACAGGCAGAGAGAGGGAAAGGCTAGGATTAAGAGCTCTTTCTGCCCCTAAGAAGACCCAGCACAGACATAATTGATTTGCGAATTACAGACTTTGAAGAATGAGTCTACGTTGGAATAGGCAAGGAATTTGTTGATAATAGACTCGTAGGCTTCCAGGAAAACTGGCGTTTTTTTTTTTTTTTTTTTTTTTTTTTCTAAGAAGGGGGTACAGTTTTCCTATGAAAATATCGCAATAATTTGATTCATTGAACTTTTTGCAGATAATTCAAGGCTATACAGATCCTCCTATTCTCATTTTCTGTAATTAAGTAGTTATACTATAAATATGTAGATTAAACCCCTACATTTTTTTTTCTTTTCAATCTCCAGAAATACTCTCCACATCTTAAAACAATTAAAATCACAGAAGTCTCCTACATCTGTTTTTCTGTTAGAATACATTCATCCCCAACCTCAGCTTACTCATGTCGAGTTTCCTCATTTCATCCATTTTAAAATTGCAATCCCAGCAGCTTATGGCTTGGTAAGCATGTCAAAACAAAGTTATGTCTTCAGAATTACATTTGAAAACTCACTGAGTTCTGAAATATCCTTTGTCAAGTAGAGAGCTACATTATATATTCCCCCATGAAATATCAGAAAAAAAATGTTGATTGTGTATCATTAACATTGTCCACTTGTCTAGTTGTTCTTTTTATTCATTCATCACATACTATATTTATGATGTGCTAGGTGCTAAGGACAAAGAAATGGAAATACAGGCTCCTGGCTCTCAAACAGTTGGCTCTCAAACAGCTGAAACTTCAGCAGAGACAGAGACGCACACAGAGACGACGATTACACCACCGTACGGTAACACCTTAATGTTTACAAACTCAGGGTACATGGACAAATCACGTTTCATGCAACAGATTTACATTTTAATATAGGATTTAGAATCCATGACAAAGTACAAATTAACCATTTTCATCTCTTTATGAGGTTCTTACAATGTTTTATCCTTAACAGAAGCCACAGATGAAAAATACAAGAAGTGTTTGGTACAACGTGACTGCTGTGATCATTAGTCTAGGTAGAGTAAGTGTCATTTAGAATTTAGTGAGTCAGGGCCTGGGGATGCATACACCACCTGTCACTCCCTCTTAACAGCTCTGATCTTGGTCAACTACTGAGAATACTATTGCACCATTTTTCAATCTCTGCCTGCAGTAGTTTAACACAGTTCCTGACACTTTATTTATTTATTTATTTTGCAATCTAAGTTGATATAGACAAGCATTTTTGAAGGCAGCCCCAAGGCCAAGGAGAGTATTTATATCCACTGTGATTCAGAGAATAACTGAGCCAATAAAGCATTCAATAGATTTTGCACTTTTCCCATTATGTTTCTGAGCTTCCTGTGGGTATTCTATGAAAGACTGTAGATGTTCTTAATCAAGAAAAACAACATATTTCTTCCATCATTCAGTACTTGCAATGTTTTTATTTAAACAGATTTCTTGTCAAGTGATATTGAAGTTTCAAAAATATTTGCTTTATCCACTGAAACATGTACAATGACTCCCATGTATTTGGTATTCATTGACCATATTCAATTAATTTTGATAGCCTGAGAAATGCATTGAGGTTTTCCACATAAAAATTTTCTCCTTAATATAAGCCCACATGAAATTCAGGCATGGCCAATACAGCTAAAAAGCAAGTACCTAGTAAAGCTCCAGTGTGAACATAGAAAAACAAGTTTCCTTAGAGTTGAAAACTGTGTGGAAACCTGAAATGTCTAAGCTGTTATACTGTTCACTGTTTGCTGAATTTCTTGTATTTTGGTATGGAAGATGCTTTCCCTCTGTGGCTCCCTGGCATCCCTGACCCTTGGCACATTCAAAAATTAGGATAGATACGTAGGTAAATACATAGATAGATAGATGACAGAAAAAAGAAGCAAGGAGAATCTAGATGTTGAATCTGTCAACATTTACACAGAGGAAATGCTACTTAAATTTGTTTTTAAGTAAGTGAAAATATTTTCAATTAAATATTTTTTATTTTTATTTTTATTTATTTATTTTTTTGATACAGAGTTTTGCTCTTGTTGCCCAGGATGGAGTGCAATGGTGTGATCTCAGCTCACCACAACCTCCACCTCCTGGGTTCAAGCGATTCTCCCGCCTCAGTCTTGCAAGTAGCTGGGATTACAGGTATGCGCCACCATGCCCAGCTAATTTTGTATTTTTAGTAGAAACGGGGTTTCACCATGTTGGTCAGGCTGGTCTCGAACTCCTGACCTCTGGTGATCCACCCACCTCGGCCTCCCAAAGTGCCTACGTCTGGCCTAAAGAATTTTTAAGTAAGAAATTAATAAAATTCAATCTTTTTTTTTATCATTAGGTGCCAGCTCTTCCTTTAATATGTTTAGACTCACCATAATCTCTGACTGCTGTTTTTAACTAGTTTACTTTTTGTGTATAAGGCCACTGGAGGACAAGGAGAAAAACTGGACCTGTTCATTTGAATGATGAAGTTATATTTTCCTTGTTCTTAGAAATAGATGATGCAAGAAAACTCTTTTCTTAACATTATGCACTTAATGTGAATGATTAATTAGGTTATTAGTTTAAATTTCCTTATATGATAGCCTCTTATTCTGTGACATTTAGCAAGGACAACTTAAATATATGAATTCACAGAAGCCACATGCCTTCAATTACAAGTCACTGCAGCATTGATAAATCCTTCATATAGGAATTACTTGACTGCTGCTCTTCATGGATAGTTGGCAAGACGATAAGAAGAGGGGTATTAATAGCACTTTCTATATTGGTTCTAGTGAACTGATAAACAGAGAGGGAATATGACAAGTGATACCAACAATCAAATCTATCAGACTGTTGAAAATTGAAACTACTCTTCAAAAACAGCAGTTAATCTGGAAATTTCTTTTGAGTTTGCAGAATTCAAATTTTCTTTTTCATGTCTCACATTTGCAAAAAAATGAAATCAAATAACATGTATACATTTAGAATCTCTAAATTAAACTTAAATTATTGTAAGTTTTTCAACTCCAGAACTAGGTTAAATTGTTTATGAAGAATTAAATACAAATGTGAAATCATGCAAGGCATACCATTAAGTGACTTTCTTACATAATGAAAAACATTCAAGGTTATTAGAAAAAAATACATAGCTTTTTAAATCACTATTTTACTATACTTAAAACATTATATTTAATGATCCAGTGTGATCTACTGAACCCCCAAACATAATAAATCTAGCATTATCTATTATCTACTAATTTCATAATGACTCAAAACTCCAAGGCACGAAGAGTTCTAGATTTCTTATATACATGATAAGTATGCATTTACATTCTATGAGTCTCTTTTTGTCAAATCCTGACCAAAAGTTGCAAAAATTCATATGGCCAAATGCCTTAAAATCAATATGGAACATTTGAATTACATTTTAAAAATGATAACAATTTGAAAGGAATACTTAAAAATATGAATGATGATAGAAAATGATGGACTAGAGATGATATAGTCCAGGGAAAAGAAGTCCAAATGTGTGTACTTAAATTTACTCAATCTCTGTGGGCCTAATGCCACAAGCCTAGGAGGCAGTATGAAGGGAGAAACAGCTTCCTTACAGAGGATCATGTATTAATGCATCTCTAAATGTCTCCAGAGGACAACTGTATATTCCAATAAAAGTTCAAAATACCGATGATATCAGATGTCATGTTCCTGTGCCAAGAATAGAATTTCTGGCTCTTCTACATTTCTTGATGTTTTCTCTTTGTTTCTCAGTTCCACGATATCTTCCAAATCTCTCTTCTCCAATTGTATTTCCTTGGAGTTGTGTTGTCAACATTACATTCGACAAATGATAATTGAGAATATGGACCGGTCCATGGCGATTCGACATCGAGGAAAAGAAAAGTTCCTGTATTCATGGAGCTTACATTCAAGTGTCATGAAGAAAAATGTGACAGATTATAGAAATAAAAAGAATGTGGAGAGGGCACTATTTTTAAGGAAGGCTTATCTGAGGGGCAAAGAAACCTGTGCGTTTAATATCTAGAGAAAGAGTGTTGCCGGCAGATGCATCTGTAAATGCTGGAGAGCTGAGGTAAGAACTAGGCCAGTGCAGCTGTAACAGAATAGGGAGGAGCAGAGTGCTGGGGATGAGATGAGAGATGTTACTGCAGGTCAGATCCTGGTGGATCAAACTAACAAATTCAAGTCATCAGAAACCTTACTATAGCATCCAAACATATAAAGGGACTTGCCATTTTTCTTTGAAAACACAAGAGAAAATTATCTCACATAGAAGTATAAATTTAAACCTAACGTGAAGATAGCATTTTAAGAATAAATATTATTATCATAAGAATAGATTTACAGGAGTTATGTAATCTTTTAGAAGATCATATTTTTAAAATAATGCATATATATTAGTTCTGCAAACATGTGTCAGGCTCCATCAATACGAACATAGTGATATTGGCACTGAAAATATAGTGATAGAGCTGTAGTTCCTGCTTCCAAATGGGCTCCAGTAATAAGATCTTTGGTAAGTATACACAAGACTGTAGAAAAATCAGATCAACACTGTACTGCTCATTTATATAAGTATCCTATGGCTCTGAAATTGTTTAGTTGTTTGTAACTCCCTCTGTCTTGTTGTAAGTTTTGTAAGACAAAATGTTGACTAGTTTGTGTATTATTGTATTCTTGACTCAGAACGGTATTTTAAATACAGAAAGCAGTCATAATTATTTATTGCAAGAATGAAAGAACTAATAAAATAAACCTAGTAAGATGAACATCATGATGTATTATGAGGGTAGTGGGACACACCCTGGACCAGGGAGGTAATGCAGGAGAAAAGTTCTTCGGAGAGTTTCTAGGCAAGATAAAAGCTGAGCTGAAGCTTGAGGCACCTGGAAGAGCTAGTCAGAGGAGGGAGAGAAAGCGTTTCAAAGTGAGGAAATAGTTTGTGTGAAGGCATATAGTTTACAGAACCTGCGCTGTTCCAAGCCTTTTAATTCATTCTCTATTACTTGAACAAAGGATATCTATGAGAAAATGGTTTGTGATCAAGAAAGCTCTTATATGTCATGCCAAGGAGTTTGTATTTTAGACTGAATGTGATGAGTACTGATTGAAAGACTAGGACCCTTACATTGCTATTTTAGCAAGATCAGTCTAGTGGGAATGAGAAAGATGTTCTGAAGGAGTCAAGAACCAGGGTGTAAAACCTAATTAGGAAGTGTTTACAGTACTCCAGTTAAAAATAATAAGGGCAGTGGCAATGGATGTGATGAGGCAGAAAGAATATTGAAAGATACATTAAGATATGATAATTGCATATTGAGATTAAGGGGCAAAAAGATGGCTAGCATGGTTTACAAGTATTCACTCCTCATTTTTCCATGATTTATTCCTACTAAAGGAAGAGAATAGGCAAATATTTATTCCTTGATACTTAAATACCATTTTAAAAAGTTCAAAATCTCTATCTTCTAACCCTAGCTCTCTTGTTTGTGAACAAATCACTTTTCTTTCCTGTCTACTCACAAAATTGATAAGAAACTCCATTAGACAATAGATGAGAATGCATGTTAAAAGTCACAACATTTACAAATGTTAGTGTCATTATCATTTTACTATTTTTATATACTACTTTTACTTCCCATTCCATATTACGTATTTGATTTTACTTAAACTTTACTTAAACTTTTTTACTTAAAGTTTCCCACAGAAACTTTCGGTCTCCGGCTTTTATTTCTTCATTTTTTCTTTTTCTTCCTCTGTCTCTCTTATTATTTTTTTTGTTCTCCCTTTTAACATGATGCAGTTAAGCTAAACTAGTAGTACCGCACTGAGTAATTCCTCCTCCCCAGCAATGAATAATGTCACTGTTAGAGAAACTTCAACAAAGTGCATATCAGACTATTTTGTGCATTATTATCATCTACAGCATAGGAAGTGTATATATATATACTTGCTGTATATATGTATATATGTATATATGTGCTATATATGCTAATAGTCATATGGAGTGTGTCACATCACAAATTTTAGTTTGTATATATAGTATATATTATATATAGCATATATAATATATAGTGTATATATAGTATATATAATATATAGTGTATATAAGCATATATGTATATGCTAATAGTCATATGGAGTGTGTCACATCACAAATTTTAGTATTAATAATCATGATAACAATAAATTGATTTTTTGAAGATTTACAAATTGCAGGGCCTCTGCATTGCCTCATTTAATTCTTATTGTAGTCTTGTGGATAAATAAGACTGTCCCAATTTCACCTCAATGCCAAATCTGAAAGAAGTGTATGTAGCATACCTAGTGTAGGAAGATGAAGATCAAATCCAAATGCACATGTCTCCAGAGACTTTGTTCTTAGCGTTCACCTTCTTCTGTAGAAATATACCTACTAAGATAAAAGAGTATTTTTTTTGCTAGGTTACTACCTTCCTATTTCTAAGTTCATTTATTCTATAAGCATATATTTGATACCATACTGTGCAAGATACTAGAAGAAAGCCACAACAATGCGTAATACAATACAAAATACAAATACAATGCAAGTAAGTATAAAAAACAGCATGAAAATTACTTATTTGTACATAAATATAAAATGCTTTACATTAGATTGTATTTAAATTTAAGGAAATTTCTAGAATAAAGCATAAAGGCATACAATTACACAAAATGTTCACAAAAAATTAAAAAGTTTAGGACTTTAATAAATCACTGTTTTAAGGAAACTAATTTCTAGATTTTTACCTTTCATATGCATTATTTCTTTAAAAATCTGCACAGGAAATCACCTATGGTGAAGATCTTGAAGAAATTATCTTTTCCCATCTCCCTTTTTGTAATTGCCTTTATTTCACACTTAAAAATGGAAAGCATATCCGGAATCTTCCTGTGACACATTGTCGAAAGTTGTTACACTTCTGTGGTACCATACAGAAGGGCATTTACAAATATTGATATTGAGAGTGTGTGTAAATGTTTCTCATTTACAAGTAACCAACTTTTGCAACCAAGTAGTTTCCAATCTTTGCTTTCAACAAAATGAAAGTCTCAAGAAAAATCATCTGATGGGCCTTCAAAATTAAATTTGGAGTATAAATGACCTTGTGAATTCAACAAGGAGTTCAAATTTGTTTAGTTACATTGGTATAAGAAATTTCTCTCTGTCTTGTATTTAAAAAATTGTCAGTGTTTATTAATATAATAAGAAAAATAACAATAAGGCTGGTGCTATATCCTGTGTCATTCCTGCAAAAGTTGACTTTCATTTATAAATAAGTGAAATACTATGAAAAAAGAAAACTCCACCAGTCTTATTATTAGATGTATTTAGAATGAAATTTTACTTTTTCTGTAATATAAATATATTAAAATCTGTAATGCCTTTAGGTTGCTTTGATTATTTTATGCTGATAATTTAAATAATATCCCAAGCCAAAAGAACTTTTCTATTAAGTGAAGATGTGCAAAGAACACTATTGTTGTACTAAATTCATAAGAATATTCTTAAGCAAAATGTTTGGTATGTCACAAATTAAACTATTATTTTCCTATGCCAATGCTAATCACTTGCTTTCCATACTCTCACTTCTTCTTGAAAACAGTGTGCATTCTTCTGTCGTTGGGTCGAATGTTCTCGATGTTGTTGTTTGGTTCTCTTATTTTGATACTGATTTGCTTTTGTCTATCTAGTGTTTCCATAAATTACTTAGTTTGGGTGTGGAAGTCACACGCTACACCTGTGAATCTGTTAGGTGTTATTAGAGATCTATTAGGGTTTGCTTCAGTTATTTTGAAACCCTATTGCTTGGTGTATATATATTTATATATGTTTTGTCATCTTGATAAATTGAGACTTATATCAACATGTAATGTCCTACATTGTCACTGATAATATTCTTTGCTCTGAAGTTTACTTTGAAAATAATGTTGCCATTTCAGATTTCTTTCAATTAGTATTTATATGATCTATAGTTTGATATTATTTTGTAACATACCTATCATCATATTAGAAAATATTTTTGGTAGGCTGCATAAAATTGGGACTTAATTTTTGTATTGTCTCAATTTTTTGTATTTTAACTGGTTGGTTTAGACTAGTTTAATGCAATTATTTATTATATCTGATATTTTCATTTTATTATTTGTTCTTTGTTGTTTCCCTCTGTTTTTTTAATCTTCTATTTCTCCTTTCCTGCTTTCCTGTAGGTTACTTCACCTTTTTATAGTATTTCACTTTGATTTATGCATAGTGTTTTTGAGTATATCTCTGTGTTTTTTTAGTAGTCTCTCTAGGGATTACAATGTACATAAGTAATGTATCGTAGTCTACTAGAATCAACATTTTATTACTTAAAGTGGCATGCAGACTATTTACCAACAGTTAGGTCCTTTGACTTTTTCTGTTTGTGATATAGTGGTCTTAAATATTACTCCTACATACATTGAAATGTTAAACAAAGGTTATAATATTTGCTTTCTACCATCAAATATTATTTTAAAAACATAGGGAGAATTGCTCATTTTATTTATCTAATATCATCCCTTTCTTTTGTTCTTTCTTTGTTCCTGATGTTCCATGTGTCCTCCCCTTATTATTTCCCTTCTGTTTGAAGAAATGTCTTTATCTATTATTTTAGAGCAAATCTGCAAGTCATGGATAATCTTTTTTTGTTGTTTTTTTTTTCCATTGAGAATATGTCTTTTTCACATTCTATCCTGAGGGATAAATTCTCAACTGATAAATTTTGTTTCCAAAATGAATTTTCTCTCTTTTTTTCTGGGAAGTTTTAATGAGGTATCTGTTACACTTTGATTAGTTATCCCTCTAAAGGTAATGTGTCTGTTCTCTCTGGATCCTTTCAAAACTTTTTCTTGGCCTTTAGTATTCAAAAATTTGACTCTGCTATGTCTTGCCATGAATTTCTCTGTGTTTGCCATGTTTGGATATTGCTCAATTACTTGAATCTTTAGGTTTACATCTTTTTCTTTTAATTGGGGAAGTTTTATGCCATTGTTTTATTTTTTCACATTAGTTTTTATTTTATTTTTTTATCATGCCCTCTTCTTCTTGGGCTAAAAAGGACAAGAATTCTAGATCATATCTATTGTCCCACAGGTGTTTGAGGCTCTGTTCATGTTTTAAAAATCATTTTTATGTCTTTTATGAAGATTGGATATTCTCTATTGTTCTATCTTCAAATTTGCTAATTATTTTCTCTGTCATATTCATTGCACTAACACGCTTGTTCAGTTTTTAGTTCAGTCATTGCTTGATGAAATTCTAAAATTTCGATCTGGTTCTTTATTATTTTGTCTATTTCTTTGTTTGGACTTTATATTTTTCCATTTGTTTTAGGAGTATTCATAATTGTTTGTTGGAACATTTTTATGACACCTGATTTAAAATATTTGTCAGATAATTCCAACATTATGTTATCTCAGTGTTGGTATTTGTTGATTATCTTTCCTCATTCAAAACTAAGATTTCTGTGGTCTTGTTAGCAAAACTAATTTTGAATTATGTCCCGAAAATTGTGTGTATTAAGTTGTGAGATTTGGGTTCCTACTTCAATCTTTTACTTTAGCAAGCAGTCAACCTGTTAGGATCGGAATGCACATTCTTGCTCACTTTCATGGGCTATGGTTTGAATATCAATTTAGTTTTCAAAATATTTGCATGCAATTCTGGTCTGCTTCACTTGTGTGCTACTCAGAGGTGAATCTGAGAGGTTGGTGTTATTTCAAAACACGGTTTAGTGTTTTTGCTCTGTCATGTCTGATTGGTTTTATACAAGGCCCTCCAAAAATTTTAACAACACTTCATACATAATTCAAATAATTCTTTTCTTCAGCTCCCACCTCTCTGTAATCCTTCTCCAAGTCTTTAACTGGAAGAGATCGGGAGCTGTGTGTTTGTTGTCTTTCTCTTAGCATGAGGCCGGGAAAGCCAACAGGGCTTCACTCCAAGGGCTCTGCAGTGCTGTAGGAATAAGGAGGGGGACTGACTCATGACTGCAGGGTGGAAATGGTTGGCAAGGATTTGTTGATAGTCTATATGGTCATAACAGCCAGTGGGAAGACAGAAGGGTTTAGCATTTTGAATAGTATTCTTCCGGAATAAGAAAAATTTAGCCAAAAAGGTTTGGTCTTGTAGGGATGCTCATTTTCTCATCTTTTTATTCCTCTTTCAATGTTAATATTGTTTTATGTATTTTGTGCAGGGTTTTTATTTGTAATTATATATACAGTAGAATGGTAATTATATTTACATAATTACTATATGTGTGTGTATATAAATAAATATATGGTAGAATGTTCTTGTTTTATTTTGTCCAGAGCTACAAATTTTATCTATTCTTTTTGTGTTCTGAACAATATATTTCTATAACATAAATAAATATGTAAATAAAGAACACCACCATCGTTTAGGTTGACCAAGCCAAGAATTATAGGACTGGTTTCTGTAAATCTTTAGAATTTGTATTGTCTTCCCTATTGCTACTCACCTGGTTCAAGCACCATACCTTGTTCATTATTTTCTTCTGTGATTTAAGGCAGAATCTTCATAGGTACTCTGCTTGCCTCTCATATTTTTCTGTCTCAATCTATTCTCTATGTTCAAATTTAAGTGACTATTCTAAATTGAAAATTGTATCATATTACTTTACTTGAAACCCTCAATACTTTCCCATTTCCATTAGATAGACGTCTGTAACTCTCTACAAGGTTGTGTGCCATGTGGGTACTCTTACCTTTCTACCCTCACTCCTACACTTACACACTCGGCTCCAAGTATAATGAACCACTGTCACTTCCCAACTTGCCAAGGTTTTGCCCCTTCTGACACTCACTCATCACTTTGACTTCGGTATAAACAATTCATTCTGATATATTAATGCACATATCACCAATTCCAGAAAAACTTCTTCTGAAGTGCTCCTGTTACTGCCCATACAGAATTCATAAAATAGCACTTATTATTCAATATTAATCAAATTTCACCCTTGATTAACATTGCCTTCCTCAATAGACCATTAGTGTAATAAGAAAGTTGCGATTTCAATTTGTTCATAAGTTTATCCCCAGACCCTGATAAATTGTAACTCTAAAAATATTTTTTAATAAATATATGTGTGATAGAAAGGTTTAGGTCTGGGTGACAGAGCATACAATGGTGTCATATGGGACCAAGTAGGTGATTCAATTGCCTAGCAGACAAATTACAATGAGTCTTTCTTTGTACTTGGTGACTTTTTGTGGCAACAGCACTTCCATTTTCATATAAGTGCATAATAGTATGGGAAGGTCCAGGTGGGTCTGTATGTTGATTTCCCACATGAGTCAATTGCAGTTAAAAGTATGTATAAATCAGCACAAGATAAGAAGACTTGAGGCTGGGTGTGGTGACTCACGCCTGTAATGCCAGCACTTTGGGAGACTGAGGCGGGTGGATCACAAGGTCAGGAGTTCAAGACCAGCCTGGCCCACACAGTGAAACCCCGTCTCTACTAAAAATACAAAAATGAGCAGGGTGTGGTGGCACATGCCTGTAGTCCCAGTTACTCGGGAGGCTGAGGCAGGAAAATCACTTGAACCTGGGAGGCGGAGGTTGCAGTGAGCTGAAACTGCACCACTGCACTCCAGCCTGGGTGATAGAGTGATACTCTGTCTCAAAATAATAATAATAATAATAATAATAATAATCACTGAAAATATTTTAACTTTACGAGAAAGTAATGTTTCTTATAATCTGAAGTCTGGACATGTTTCATTGAAAAATACACGCTATTATGAATGAATTGAGTCAGACTTGCAACTGAAAATCCAGGAGAGCAAAGAGAGTTTGAAGAGGTCAACAGCACAGGAAAAAAGCATAACTCCCTTAAAGAGGTTGAATTAATGCGTAAAAAGTATTGTTAGTCCTTGACTCTAAGTTTCTAAAATGCAGCATGGCTTTGAAGTTATCCTTTCAAAACCTAATGTGTACAAAACCTAACTCTCTAAGTTGTTTAAATGTATCAAAAGACACTTGTTATAAAGGAAATCTGAGAAATCATTTTTTTAGGAAACCCATGAAGACACTGAAATACAGCTATTGGTACAGTATTGTCTCTTTTTAAAAATTGATCGTATTAAACAAGCAATACAGAAAAAGCCATAATGGTAAAAAGCACTGATGAGGTATTGTGTTTCCAGCCTGGCATATAAGGAGTTCAGAAGTACACACTCCATCCTAACAAGTAAAAAGCAGAACAAACTGAAAAACCAGTAACCTTTCTTAGATCTGTCAGAGAAATGAGGCCACAGGTCAAATCGCTGCCTGCAAAATTGGAGAGCTAGACAGATGCACACAGAGAATCACAACTTACAAGGTAAAAATAAACAAAAACAAAAACTATAGTGGAAACTTCCGTGAGGACAACTTCTGGGGTAGGAAAACCTGAATTGCAATTGATAAATTCCTGGAGGCTTAGAGTAGGCAAGTTTGAGAGTTAAACATTCCTGTAGAACCCAGTCATAGCGGGGACCCTATGCTTTCATGAATTTTACCTTTAACAGTTCAACTGGATTCTCACACTGAATGTTGGAGAAAAAATCCTCTCATACTTCTTGTGGGAGAGGGGAAAAGTAACACTTAAAATATGTCAAAGCATTCTGTTCTCAGCAGCTTGAACTGAAGCAAAGTTAATTTAACCCAGCCTAAACTGTTGGGGAGTTTTCAGGGCCTAAATGACCTGTGTGAAAAGAAGTATCCAACTCCAGTCATCTCTAGCCCCACCCATTCTGGGGAACAGATTTTTAAAGTTCACAAGACAGAGGCACAGGGTCACTGAAAGACTGAAAATCGTAGAATTATAGAATTCACGCCAACTCCACACTTTACCATCACATTACAGTACATCACGCCCAATAACCAGGAGAAAAAGTAAAAGTTATATTAAAAGGCAAATAACACAGTTTGAAGACAAAGAGCAAGCATCAGAACCAGACAAGGTAGGGATGTTGGAATTATCAGACCAGAAAATTTTAAAATATGCCAAGGGCTCTAATAGATAAAGTAGACAGCATGCAAGAACAATGGGCAAGGTAAGCAGAGAGATGGAAAATCTAAGGATAAAATAAAATAAAATGCTAGAAATCAAAAACACTGCAACAGGAATGGAGGATGCCTTTGATGGCTCAGTAGACTGAGCCCAACTGAGGCAAGAATAACTGAGATTGAGGATATCTTAATAGAAACTTCCAAACTTGAAAAGCAAGTGAAAAAAGACTGAAAATAACAAATCCCAGAACAAAGATTAGAGAACTATGGGACAACTGGAAAAAGTGTAATATACATGTAATGGGAATAAAAAAAACAATAAGACAGGAATATAATAAATATTTAAAGCTATATTGATGGAAGATTTCCATCTGTTAATGTCAGACACCAAACCACAAACCCAAGAATCTCAGAGAATTCTAAACAGGATAAATATTTTAAAAAATACACCTAAGCATACTATATTCAAACTTCAGAAAATCAATGATAAAGATTAAATATTGAAGAAAAAGCTAGAGGTGGTGGTTGGGGGGACCCCCTACCTATAGAATATCAAGGATAAGAATTATATCAAATTTCTCCTCAGAAACCATGCAAGCAAGAAGAGAGTAGAGTGAAATATTTAGTGTTGACAGAAAAAAAATAATGACTCACCTACAATTCTGTACCCTGTGAAACTGTCCTTCAAAAGCGGAGGAGTAATAGACTATCTTAAGCAAACAAAAAATCAAGAATAGTTTGTTGGCAGTTGAATTGACTTGCAAGAAATGTTAGAGAAGGAAAATAACATGGGTCAGAAACTCGAACCTACCTAAAGAAAGGAAGAACATTGGAAAAGAATTAAGTGAGATAAGTTATAGAAGGAAATAACGAATAAATTAGAGAAGAAAAATAACATGGTCAGAAATTCGGACCTACATACAGAAAGGAAGAACATTGAAAAAGAAGTAAGTGAAAGTAAAGTAAGACCTCATTATCTTAACTCTAGTTGTAACAGACAAATACGACAAACTATTCTACCGTATAAGTTATAAACATTTATATTTACTTATGTTGAAAAAGTCAATTAATGAGACTGTCAGGTAACCTGAGAAAACGTCTCTGAGACTCTTTGCAGGCAGCAAGGAACACCATTTGTGAAAAGTGAAGGGAAAAGAATTGGCAAGAGGGAGAATCCAAACTACAATGTCTTATTCTAGACATAATGTATATATGAAGTCATGGAATACAGAAATTTATCAGAAATTTGAAAAGAAGCAATGAATCTGAATAGGTGACAAACTTATTTGTTACTAGCCTAGGTCCTTATATAATTGTCTGTGAAGGAAAGTATTTCATTGCAGAACAGAATACTACCCTAGTAGAGCACCAATTTAATACAATTTTTTAAAAATCTTATAAATTTTACTTTTTATATTAGCATTCTCAGCAATGACTTTGCTTCAGAATGGAATTGCATTATGAGACTCAAAACTGAAAAATGTCATGCAAAATATTAGAAATGTCTGACTAATGTCATATTCAGTCAATGTCAAATAGCTAAAATTATTTTTAAAATCTCAAAAAATAAAAATGCTAGAGCATAAACTAAAACAAAATATGGCTTTGTTAATAATGGTGTTTGTAAGACACACACACAAAGGTGCAGCTCTTGTAAACCTAGTTTGCATTTTATGGTCTAGTCCAAGGTCAACAAACTTTCGCCAAAGGCTAAAATCACCATCACAACCACCACCACCACCGCCACAACCACCACCACCACCACTCCCTTGTTTTATAACTAAAGTTTTATTGGAACACATCTATGTCCATGTTTCCTTATTATCTATGACTGGTATTAGCATGGTCTAC
The DNA here is from genome assembly GCF_000951045.1 of Mandrillus leucophaeus. Taxonomy (NCBI): domain Eukaryota; kingdom Metazoa; phylum Chordata; class Mammalia; order Primates; family Cercopithecidae; genus Mandrillus; species Mandrillus leucophaeus. The sequence continues at coordinate 2,765,883 of NW_012108808.1, read as the reverse complement.
AAAACCTAAAACATTTAATCTTTGGCTCTTTACAGATGATGTTACTGATCCCCTGGTCAAGCCTGAAAGTTTGAAAGAGCTTCTATTTTCTTATGAACCCAGATTAAAATCTCAGGAACTTCTACTCCTCTGGCTAGCCACATAATTCAGAAGATAAAAGCATATTTAAAAATAATATCAGTCAGGAGTCCAACAGAAAACACAGGCCACCCACATTTAGATTATTCCAAGATGATTTTTCAATAAAACAAATATTTATAATGGTATAGATGGTTATATAGCAGAGAAGCTGCTACTGCAAGAGCCAGAGGTAGTCAAAAGAAGAGGCAGGTACCAGAATACAAAGCAGGGGGCGGGGGGAGAGAGAGAGAGACTTGTAGAGAAGATTACCTTGAGAGGAGCAGTAACCTTTGGTCCAAAGACATAGGAAGCTTGACTGACTTAGCAGAGAAAGAGCTAGAGCAATAAATCCCTGACCTCCTTTTCCCGTTCCCTCCAATATTCCACTGTGTATCTTATTGGGATTTGAAATAGAAGACAGGGGGAATAGAAACCAATACTTTCATTGTAAACCGGGTCAGCATCTTAGGGTAGAGAACAGAGTAAGAAGGGTGAGAAGTGGATCAAGAAGAGATGACAAGACGTTAAATATGACTAGAGAAATATGATTAACTTTTTCAATAAGTGGGGTACCCAATCAGCCATTATCAAAACAGACCAATCGATGATGTTCAGACTAACAGATTGAGAGAGAGAGAAAGAGAGAGAGAGTGTGTGTGTGTGTGCGCACGCGTGTGTGGACGCATGCAAGAAAAGAGGCAGGAATTGTTAGGAAATTCACCTCAAAGTCTGTGCAAGTGCACACATGTGTGTACACACACAATAAATGAAGGGAAACAATATTAATTGAATTAACCTATTTTTCCCTAAGTACGCAAATTTCTAACATGATATGACTCAGGTTCTCTAGTTACTCTAGAAGTTTATTGAACGATTTCAGAAAACAACAAAGATATCAAGCTCTCATGCATGTTCTTGCCAAGTCATTGTCTATAAATTATTTAATGAGGAAATTTTCAATTGCAGCTGTGACCAAATTCAAACAATGGCATTAAGTTTTTGAGAACATCCTCTGTCAAAAAGTGTTTATGTAGGTTGCAGCAAATACAAGTTATGCCCATAATCTGTAAAATGAGTCCTTTAATTCTTGTATTATAAATATAAGAAGTAACGTTCTGTAAAAATATCTTCAACACTTAATTAGATTAAGATGTTTTTGTTGGAAGCATAAATTTCATCTAAACTTTTTGTAAACCATGACATTCAAGTTGTTCATCAGTATTTCCCTTGCTTATTTCATAGTCAAGAAATTTGTGAACAACTTTGCAGTGGGCTAAAACGATTACTGAGTAAGCTATTTTCTATTAAAAGCGATCTTTGCCTTTCATTTTATCTCAACTGTTTTTCAAATCCATTAAACTAAAAAACAGATCCTATTGCAAATGATTTTGCCTATAAATATGCAAATAAACTCTGTCCATTGAAATGCAATTGATTATTCCCTGTGGATACTGACCAATTTTGCATCTATTTGTAAATTCAGTTCAGCATTCCAGAGTGCCTAATATATGTGTGGTTTCATGAACTCTTCTCAGAACCGGTTGTAACACCTCACTGTTCCCCTCATTAATTGATGAGCTAAACGAATCCTTAACATGTCTATTTTATATTTAATATCTCTATGAGTGTCATGATTTTACCATAAAAAAAAGATCCTTCACTAATAGCATGACTAAAGCTAAGGGACATGATTTAGACTGGAGAAGACACATCAGCTTCTCAAGAAGCTTAAAAGATGTTGCTCATTCCCTAGAGGGTAGAAGAAGGATTGCTCAGCAGCAGTTCAAGTAAACATCAATTTAAGCAGCATAGGCTTTAGGTGTCAAGTTGATAAAGGAAACAACTTAAAAAGACAAACACACACAACACTTCTTAACTTGATCTGTGATTTTTATGATCAACTACAGTACTTAGAAAGCCCGCTGCCGAGTACTTCGAAAACACCTCAGAGAATGACAGGCTATGATTTCCGTTCTTTTTTATGGTAGAGAAAAAAGTAATTTTATTGTTGTTTGAATATTTTTATACACATCCTTCACGCTTGGGTTCCCTTATCATGAAAATTGTGGGTTTCCTACTGTTACATACTGTTATCAGGTTAAGGAGAAAAGGTTTACGTCTCATGCAAGATTAATTAGGTTTTTGGCAATTTTAAAGGTACCATCTATATCTTGTAGGCTCAGAGAGAATTTGGCAGTATCGTCAATCACTTCTCAGTTTGCTTTTATACTAGTATATATAAATAATCTGAAGGTGAGCATATTTTGTGTATAGTTACAGAAAAAATATGTTTTCCCTTGGTTTTACAATTTCATGTACAAATTAACCCATAAGAACCTCTGACAATAGCTCAAAGGTTCAACCTATTTAAAATGTGAATATTAAAGTAAATGTTTTAAAATGTGTGTCCTTGTCATGGAAATTATGTCTAATGCCATAACCTAAAGTTATGTGTGATGAGCAATTAGAAATACAGCTCAGATGTTTTCAAAAACTGACGAATAAGTGACACTCTGGTGTAAAGAAATAAACAAACAATAACAACAACAAAATGCCGTGGTTAGGATTTAGATCTTGTAACCGGTTGAATGGACATATCGGCAAATGTTAAGGAAAATGACATTCATTAAATATTGATAATAAATCTTGTTAACAATTTCAGCAGAGGCCAGGCATAGTGGCTCACAGCTGTAATTCCAGCACTTTGGGAGGCTAAGCTGGGAGGGTTGCTTGAGCACAGGAGTTTTAGACCAGCCTGGGCAACATAATGAAACCCTGTCTCTGAAAAAAAAAAAAAAAAAGGCTGGGCATGGTAGGGTGCACCTGTGATATCAGCTACTTAGGAATCTAAAGTGGGAGTATCATTTAAGCCCAAAGAGATCAAGGTTTCAGTGAGCCATGATCGTGCCACTGCACTCCAGCCTGGGTGGCAGAGTGAGACCTTGTCTTGAAAAACAAAAAAAAATCAGCAGAATAGTAGAAACAGTCTTTTCTCATGGCTCAGCCACTAAAGGATAGGGGGAAGCTATCCCTTAGTCCATCCTCATTCCCTATAGACATTAAAGCTTTGAAGTTACGAGTTGATAAAAATAAACATAATCTCAACCACATCTTCTTAACAAGTGATGACTTATTACTAACGACCAAAAAACAAAATTATAGTTAGTGGTGCTTAAGTGCAGGGTCAGTGACCTATGGAAACCTTTTGTAGCTTGCTGTTTGAGTCTCAGTGAGTCCCAAACAGCCTTGGAATGTAGCCAAGAAAGCAAGTTTAGAGGCTGTTAAACATATGGTGAAGAATAAACAGATGTGTTCACCCCAGGCTAGTTACTCAACCATTTTCTTCGTTCAGATTAATGCTTTTTCTCAAACTGGAAGGTTATCACTCAAAATGATTCATAGCTATACGGTAGCCCAAATTTGTAATTCATATGTTTATTGGTACACAAGGAGATAGTTACGACATCAGCTACCACGTGGATTTCAGGCAACAAGGTAAATCTGACATTGGCTGCTTCTATTTGTAATATTTGTTGGCATAAAAACTGAACACAAAAGTGGGAAGTTAATTTTGCCAAAAGTAGAATGATTAGAATAGTATACCACTCATCTCTTTTGTATGTTGACGTATTTCTCCATTATCTCTTTGGGTAGGTGATCAAGGGAAATTCTATAATTTCTGCCTCTAGGGCAAAGTGAATCTGCCTTCATAGGCATTTAAAATGACAGATTTCATGATTGGGGGTATAGGCTTGAACATAAGGCTAAGCATAAAATGCAGGTGTATTTTAAATACCATTTCTCACTTATTATACCCATTGTCTGCGTCACACACATATATATACACAAAAATGTTTAAAAGAAATAGAGCACATGTTCTGAATCTTCAAAAATAACAAATTTTAGGTTTGAAGTCTCTTAGGCAGTTTAAAAAATTCCAATAGTCTTTTGTTTATTGACCATTTTTTGGTACAGAATTCTCATACACTTGTTTCACTAATATAGAGTATTGTCTTTAATAAAAAATTATTGAGATCTTATACTTTCCAATAAGCATAAGTTATGTCATCTTCTCTTTTCTAGATCATTGTGGTCTCAGTTTGCTTAAAAGGTTTATCTTGCTTCAGGGGCTAAATTTTTTTTTGCTTTTTATTATTAACACATTTCTACTCACTATCCACAAGATGTATCACTTGCCATTTTAACATACCAGAAATCTTTGGAAGCATCACTGCTTCCCATCAGCCATAGGATGTGCTCTGGTTACCTTACTTCTTCCATTTAAGTTCTAGTTCTGCTTACCTGTCAAGGAAACCCTGGTTTTCCATGGTGAACAATAGTGTAATGAGAGGAGAGGCAGAGCATAGGAAAAGGAGATGTGAACCGTGTCTGCTGGGGTAGTCAGGGTGACACCAGGGACCAAATGAAAGTTTACACTTCTAAATTTTACTAATTATAAGCTTCTGTCATTTTACAATATAATATCCTTGAGCCAGTTTAACTGTATTATGCTTAATAATGGATTAACTTCCAGTACTGCCCACACTTCATATATGGATAGACAGACATGCATAGAATTTATATATATATATATATATGTGTGTGTGTGTGTGTGTGTGTGTGTGTATCTCACACAGAGTCAAATCTATATGCCTGCCAATAGCTCTAAATATTGATGTACCTTGTCCTTGTGAATAAGCCTGTGACAGCCTATAGGTTGTTTCAC
>NW_012108808.1:2737195-2760987 GCF_000951045.1 Mandrillus leucophaeus | reverse complement strand
GTATTATGCTTAATAATGGATTAACTTCCAGTACTGCCCACACTTCATATATGGATAGACAGACATGCATATAAATAAAATATATATATATATATATATATATGTGTGTGTGTGTGTGTGTGTGTGTGTATCTCACACAGAGTCAAATCTATATGCCTGCCAATAGCTCTAAATATTGATGTACCTTGTGAATAAGCCTGTGACAGCCTATAGGTTGTTTCACGTATCTCTATCCATTGTCTCATATTCTATTATATAATCATTTCCTATGTTGCCCTCTGTCTTCAGAACCACAATGTTTCTTCCATGATATTCACTCTCAGCTTATAAACTTTCTTGCTTATTCACTAACGATATGAATGTAAACTGACAGAATATTCCTACAATCACATCTAGTTTTTTTAGGTCTGCCTCAAGCAACACACACGTGTTCCTGGCCATCTAAGGCCAGACTCCGTCGTGCCCTAGCTCTCATTTTTCTTGCTTACTCAGGAATATTGCTTCGAGTCTCTTATATATTTTACACATCAGTAGCTTTTTCCTCTTCACTGGATTATTCAAATCAACATAGAGTCAGAACTTCATTTTCTCTCATATTAAAAAGAAACAAAGAAACAAACAAAAGACTTCTCTGGACCCCACATATGCTTCAAGTTACCTCACTGTTCCTCTGATTCCCTGATCCCTGTTTTCAGTGTTAGTCTTTGATTATTTTTGAATCCACTCCACTCAAGTTTTTGCCTTTGTTATTCCAACAAAACTCTCTTCTTCAGAATCCCAAATTACTGCCATATTTTTAAATCAAAGGCAAATGACCAAGTCTCACCACGCTTTATCTATTAGCAGTGTTTGGCTCATTTCATTGGTCCTTTGAAATCTCTTCTTCATTCAACTTTCAGGATACTATCCCCCTTGAAAAACAAAGATAGAGTGGCAAGTATGAGGCTGTTGGCGTGTTAGAGAGCAGATTCTGAAGGATCCTATGCGTAACATTAAGAAGTCTAGATTACCTGTAAGCCACCCGGAGACAAAACAGAATTTTATGCATAAAAGCAACTCAATAGTATTTGCTTTGGAAAGAGAAATCTGAAGGGAGTTTTAGTAAAAAAAGAGAGAAGAGAGAAAACAAGTTATTGCATTTTTGCTCCCAAATATTCACTACCCAATAAATATCCATTACCCAAATATTCACTACCCAACAAAAGAATTATCCATCTATGCTCTTTGCAACAAAAAGTGAAATATCTCTCTCTAGGCCAATGATATTTCTGTATTCATTGTTAGGCTTGGCCATGTGACGTATTTGGACCAATAAAAGATAATTGGATTTGAATTACGCTATGTTCAAGCAGAGGTTTTAAATGTAATTGTGTGATTTAGCTTGCTGGTTGTTTCCTTGCCTTCTGAAGTGAGAACAGTATGTCTCCAGGAACAGTTGTTTCCTTAGCCTGAGTTCTCGAAAGAAAAAACACACAAGAGTAGAGACAAGTAGAGCCTAGCAATCGCAGTGAACCATCGATCTGTAAGCTAGAAGTGCTTTCTGTTATTTTTAAGTCACTTTGCTTTGGAGTTGGAGGGCAGACATAAGTTTATTTTCAATATAAAATAAAAGATACTTGGTAATTGATTATTTGAAATATTAACAAAATGGGAGAGTAAAAGAATAACCTGCTGTTAGAGTGAAAGGGGTTTTCTTTCAGAAATGTGTGACTGCTGTTAGGTATATAGTTAACTTTCTTCAGAAATTATATTGAAAACTCAAAAGCAATGGCTACGAAATTATTCTTACATGAAGCCAGAAAACCACTGACTATGGAGGTGTCTCCTGTCATCTTCAACAGGGTGCAAAACTGCTTGTGGTTGGAAGCAAAATTAAATATAAGGAAACTGTAGATTCTTGGAAATACATCTTCAAGTCAACACACTGGTAATTATAGTAATAAAGAAAATATTATTTCAACAATTATTTCTAAATTCATTTACAGATTCAGGCTAAAGAATGGCAATACTTTACTACTAACATTATTCAATACATTGAAGTGATATTTTTGCTCAAAATTTGGTTTGAATAATGTGCAATTTAGCACTAAAAATCTTAAACTTGTATCTGGAAATTACAGATTTTCCTTCTTGAAACCAAATAGCCAAGTACCCAACTATAGTTACATGTAATATCTGTTTAACACTTTCCTAAATGATGTAAAAAACTACCTCAATATTAGAAGAGAGGATGTAGCTTGTTGAAGAACAATTAAATTAATTACCTTTTGCCTATACTTAAAAGGTAAAAATGCATAAGGCAGTTAAACTAATCTCATTTAAAGTTCAAAATAGTCCTGCTTTACTGGCCTTATCTCATTTAATTTTCACAACAACCAAAATAGGTATTATCTTTATTTTCCCCATTAAATAGCAGAGCATAAGTAATTTTCCTAAACTCACAGAATAAGCGAGGCAGCTGGAGTAAAATTTCAGTCTATTTGCTTGCTATACATATTTTCTGCCTCTATTGGACAATGCAAGCATTTAACCATGGAAATATTGTAGCTTGCAATTCATGGATTGAAGTACTATATACAATTTTAAAAGTAGCAAGTGTTAAAATTATAATAGATACAGGATATATCTCAGATAAATTGAAGATCCATTATTTAAAGATTGAAGCACAAAGTAGGAATTAGTTGGTGGTGATGCATACTGAATTGTTTTGAGAGTAATTTCACCGGAAGGCCACTGCACTCCACACACACAAACATATCCTCATCTCATTGCCAAATATTTTCCATGATTATGTGATTACCTGGGCCTCTTTCTGTTATTACAATACCACCTGCCCACTCAGCATAAGCAATTATTGGTTCCAGGTTGTGTCATGCCTATGCCACACCTGTCTGAATATAACTCTTAGATTTTGTATTTTTACATTTAGACTTGGGGAAGTTACTCAATCTCACTTTGGAGCTCAAGTTTTAAGTTAGAAAACTTAAGAAATATTAGTGACCACATGTCATCCAATGCTTAAAAAAAAGAGTACTAGTGTTTTCTGCCTCAGGCAAAAAAAAAAAAAAAAAAAAAAAAAAGAAAGAAACTAACAGGCAACAAAAAGGAGAGAAAAGAGACATCTTCATGGAGTTCATGTACCTGGTTCTAATTGTTCCTATGTTTCCTGTGTGTTTTGTTTTTTTTTTTTTTTGAAACTTGCTTAGATTTCCTGAGGAAATTAATTCCACATTTTATTTAAACTTGTTTGGGTTCAGATTCTATCACTTTTAATCAATATGATCCTAAATAGACAAAATTTTGGAAAGCTTTTATCTTAGCTTAATAAAGTTATCCATAAAACATTTATTACACATTTCAAGGTGAGTTCTAAGAAATTAGACGACACAGATAAAGCATTATTCCTTTTACAATAAAGAGGAGAGACAGACGTTGGTAAGGAGTCACAAAGATTGCATATGTGCACAAAAATTGCTACAAAAAATGACCAACTTTGCCTACTTCATCTGGTCGATATTTGAATCTAACAAAACTCCTGTCATCTTCCGACTGTGTACCCACAACAAAGGATGAATTGCTTTCCTAAAAAATCAATTAATCTGAAAACATCCGAATAACGTCAAAATGAAATTCTCTGTCACTTACACATAGAAAAAGATAAAATGATAAAAAGTATCCCCATCTACTCAGCCAGTAATATGGAGCAACAAAATAAAAAATACAACTACAGCCTTCATATTTAGCCTTGAGATGACTGGAGATTATCAAAATTTTAACTCACTTCCATAAAACAAACTGAAATCTGGAGATTAAACATAACATGTATATGTATGCATAAATGTATATATGTGCATGTGTTTTTGAACATATATATAAATTTATTTTTTATGTATCTAGTCTCAACTATAACAATTCTCATCACTACCAAAATTTAAGTTTTTTTCTGAATTACAAAATTTAAGTTTTTTTCTGAATTACTCAAGAAAGCCTAATAGACTGCTAAGAAATTGTCACTTTGCCCATCTTCTATTCACTGCTCTTTCCCTAGCCACCAAATCCATTCCTGATATAGAGTAAGTGTCAATGGAGAATTGCTGAACAACTGATAGATCATATTAATAAAAATAATATTAAATAATATTGAAATGAGATTCCCAAGGAGCAGTGAAAGACGTAAGTGTGAGATGATTGGAGATTATCAAACTTTCATCAAAGTTATATTATCAAAGATGCGGTGTCTCAAGAAGTAATGAAAGAAATATGTGAACCCCATAGCAGTTCATGGAACATTATCTAGTTTCTGAAAAGCCCAGCATTCACCTAAGTATTATGGAAGACTTCATCCATCAAACCAATATTTTGAGCTCCAGTCCTATCTTCATACTCATGTATTCTGACCAATCTACAATCACAATAAGATGGAAAAAGTAAAACTGAAAAACAGGCAAATAGCAAACAAAAAATAAGTATATCACTACACTGGGACAGTAGCAGCAGAATATGATTGTATGGAAGTTGGTGACCTGTGGCGGTTTACGACAACTGTGTGAGAACCCCTGAAAATGCTCACATCTTACAAATATTTAACACAATATTATTATTTTCCTCTTTTTCTGTTGAATTAGGTTTATCTTTTGAGATTAATTTTTTGGTGGAACAAAATTAAGTTCTCCAAGAGAGAATTCTTTATTGAGCCTGGATCAATGGGAAGTATTATGTTAGAACAAGGAAAAAAATAAAATATTCACATTTGGGAGAAGATAGTTTGTAACGTTAGAAAAGAACCATGTATTCAAAAGTAATTGTCATAGAAATTGTTTTGGTTTTGGTCAAATATACAAATATATATATACATACACACTATGTATATGATAAGGAAATCAAGTAATATATAAATGATATATCTCATTAACATATAAATTATTTTCTTAGAAGTCTGACATAAGAAATAAAACTTGAGAACTCAACAAAACAATAACTTTTTAAATAACATTCAATAAACTCTTCTCACAAAATCTTTGAATTTTTCTCTGACTCAGATTTGATCTGTCACTTAGAAACACATACTCACTGAATGGCAAAACATGTTGTTTAACAACGTTAGTGAGAATTTATAGTTACTTTGAAAATCTGCCAATCACATAATAGTGTGAGGTATTTGAAAATTTGATTAAACGGTAAAGCATTACACTTTGATGTCTTTTTTGTTATTTTAATCCTCACTATAGCATAACTTACTAGGAGTACATTTTCTTTAAAAGAAAACATGTTAATGTATTCATAATGAAATGAATATTTGCATTTCAGCCTGGATTTCAAAAGAGTTTTTGAAATCTAAATGGATAATTTAGAGTTTTTCAAAAGAGTACGAATTGCTCTGATATTTGTCCACTGAGTACTCTGAATTCATCCTGGCAGTATTAAAGAGAGAAAAGAGAATACATCAATTACTAATGAGTTTTATAAAATTGAATCCAAGGCATCTAATAGAAATAAACTGAGGATATATGATGAAGTGAAAGCAGAAACATAGAGTCACAAATTAAAATTGACTTCCATGGAGTATCACTACAGCATCACTGCCAGCAAATAATTATTAAGCATCACATATAATATATATAGTGCTAAGTATGATTACTCTTGGATATGGTAAAAATATATATGTATATGTGTGTGTGTGTATATGTATATAAGTATATGTGTGTGTATATATGTGTATATATGTATATATGTGTGTATATATGTATACGTATATACATATATACATATGCACACATGTATACATATATGTATGTATATATGTACACATACGTGTATGTGTACATACATATATACACACATATACATATATACACACACATATATACATATATACACACACAGACACACAAATAAATATCTTAGTAAAAGTCGAAACCTAAATGTTAACTTTAGGTCTTTAAGGCCTATATTAATTATTCTGTGTACCACTTTGTATTCTATGATCCCAAAAACTTGTATCCCTTCTACAGGCAAAATATCCTCACCTTATTTGAAGGTCCCCAACAGTCTTATCCCACCACAATATTAGCTCAAAGTCTAGGATCTCGACCTAAATCATTCCTAGTGTGGATGAGGCTGCCAGGGCACAGTTTCTTACATACGTTTACTAGAATGCAGTTCTTCTTTATCTTCAGACCTATGAAACTAAGGAGACAAGTAATTTGTCTCCAACATATCAATATAAAGTTCGGGTAGGTGTAGAATATTTGTTCTTCTCTGTTCAAAAGTAGAGGGAGCAAGCAGAGAGGCACAAATGAATCATCGATTTAGAGTAATTCTGAATTCCAGCCTGGCGAATGCTGAAAACGTATTGATTAGGTTTCAAGCATGCGAATAGTTCTCCACGGTCCTAGATTCTGCACTTCGGGATCTGGCTTCTGTTCTTCGGGTCATGCTTCCCCTACCCTAAGCCGCCCATGAAAAGTAGCATGGGTTTGCAGATGAGTGGTTTTGTCAGCCCTGCTTCAAAATTTCAGGAGAATTTCAATAGGATTTTGTGGGTCCAATGACCTCTTTACAATTTATACTGTCTCTGTTCCTTTTAGTCAAAGATGTCATCGTTTCTATGGCTGTAATCTCAAAATCATGGTGGCTCTTCTGTGATTTTTTTTGGAAGAATTATCCACTTAGATTTCAAAAACCACAGCCACAAGCGTCTATGGTAAGCCCTTCTCCACCTCGCGCTCCTGTTGAGAGTGCTGAGGGATAACAACCTTAAGCTTCCTAGATGACCAATTGTTGAAATTGAGAGGATCTGCGGAGCACACCCTTAATCTCCTCAGAGAACCTTTGATTTGGCACCACCTTTGGTCTTTCTGTCATCTTAACAAACACATTTGCAGTCACATCCCCAGCTTCATCTTAAGACTGTGTATTTCTGGCAATGCCCCAGATTCAATATTTGCTCAGAAGCCAATTCTTAATTTTGGCCTGATTTGTCATTTGGAAAGGTTAAGAACTTTCAAAATCCTCAAGACTTGACTCCTTTCCATTTTCCAGTTCTTCCTTCAACTTATCTTCCTATTTTCACATTTTACACTAAGCAGCACAAAGAAATCACATGTCACATTCAACACTTTCCTTAGAAATTCTCCTTAGTTAGATCATTCAAGTAATTAGGCACATTTTCTACCTCACACTGTAGTGCAGGCAGTCACATTGCTAATCTTTTTGGCACTACATAACGCAGATTTGCCTTCCTGCAGTTTCCAACAATACATATTTTACTTCCTTATGTGGCCTCAACACTGTCTTCAATGTGCAAAATTCTACAGTCTGTTGAAGGCAACGTAGGCTTTTTCTAATACACTTTACAAAATCCTTCCAGTTACCACCCACTCACTGCTCAGTTCCAAAGCCACTACCACATTTAGGTATTTACTACGGCAGAACCCAATCTTTCAGTACTAATGTTATTATTAGTTACTGTATTAGTCAAGTTTCTCTAGAGGGACAGAACTAATAGGATTGAAGTAAATATGAAAGAGGGTTTATTAAGGAATATTGACTCACACGATCACAAAGTGAAGTCCCACAGTAGGCCATCTGCAAGCTAAGGAGCAAGGAAGCCAGTCTGAGTCCCAGGACCTCAAAAGTAGGGAAGCCAATAGTGCAGCCTTCAGTCTGTGGCCCAATGTCTCAGACCCTCTGGGAAACCACTGGTGTAAGTCCAAGAGTCCAAAAGCTGAAGAACTTGGAGTCTGATGTTCAAGGGCAGGAAGGATCCAGCAAGGGAGAAAGATGGAGGCCTGAATACTCAGCAAGTCAAGTCCTTCCAACTTCTGCCTGCTTTATTCTAGCTGCACTGGCAGCTGATTAGATGTTGCCCACCCAGATTGAGGGTGTGTCTGCCTCTCAAATTCCACTGACTGAAATGTTAATCTTCTTTAGCAACACCTTCACAGGCACACCCAGGAACAAAACTTTGCATCCTTCAATCCAATCAAGTTGACACGCAATATTAACTATCACAGTTACCCATTACTGCATAACAAATTACCCTATAACCTAGCATCTTACAAACAAACAAATTTAGCATCTTACAAACCTAGCATCTCACAAACAAACAAATTCCCAACCTAATCTAGCATCTTACAAACAAACCTAGTACCTTACCCAAACAAACCTAGCATCTTACAAACAAACAGATTTCCAAAACGATTATCTCATAGCTTCTGTGGATCAGGAATCCAAGTATCACTTAGCCAGCTGGCTCTGTTTCAAGGTTTCTTACAAAGCTGGCAATGAAAGTATTGATTGATGGCCGGGCGCGGTGGCTCAAGCCTGTAATCCCAGCACTTTGGGAGGCCGAGACGGGCGGATCACGAGGTCAGGAGATCGAGACCATTCTGGCTAACACGGTGAAACCCCGTCTCTACTAAAAAATACAAAAAACTAGCCGGGCAAGGTGGTGGGCACCTGTAGTCCCAGCTACTCGGGAGGCTGAGGCAGGAGAATGGCGTGAACCCGGGAGGCGGAGCTTGCAGTGAGCTGAGATCCGGCCATTGCACTCCAGCCTGGGCGACAGAGCGAGACTCCGTCTCAAAAAAAAAAAAAAAAAAAAAAAAAAAAAAGAAAGTATTGATTGAGCTGTGTTCTCATCTGAAGGCTTTTCTGCGAGAATATCTGTTTCTAAGTACACTCACCTTGCTGCTGGAAGGATTTGGTTACTTGTAAGCTGTTAAACTGAGAACCTCAATTTCTCACTTGTAGTTATCCAGAAACCTCTCTACCATATGGACCTAACAACATGTTGGCTCACGACACAGCAGCTGGCTTCCCTTAGAACAAATGGCTGGGGAGGAAAAGAGAGCACCTCAAAACAGATTCCTCTGTCTTTTTGTAATTTAATATCAGAAGTGACTTCTCACTATTTCACACCACCACCGTCTCTTTGTAGTAAATGATACAATCTAAGTTTAAGATCAAGAAGTGGGAATCATTTAAGTGTAATTGAGAGGCTGCCTACACAAGATTCTAGTCTGAAGTTTTTCCTCCACACCACAGTAGGGATTTATTATTACATTTATTCTGTATCTCTAGTGACAAAATCTAATTGTGCAAATGCAACACATTAATGGAATTTTTTCTTCTGGGCAGAATATAATCCATTTTACCATTATGCATTACGTTTTCATAAACAAAGGGAGGTAAAACCTGCCTATGTTAGGATTTCAAAAACTATTACTTTTAGTATTCTATTAGTATTTTCATTATTATCAATATTTTTATTTTGAGATTGATTAGAGACAATGATTTATGGATCGTTCATATTTTATGTATCTTATGTGCAAGGGACCGACGTACTTTGTTCCAGAATATCTTTTTAATTTTTGTGTAGTGAATAGCTTTGGAAGGTAGTGTGTCTCCCTCTAGAGCAAAGGACAGACAGGCTCAACATCCAAGATACCAAATTTAATCTCATCATTAAGAGCCAAAGTTAGACACACTGTCAATTTTTAAATTTTTCTAAACTCAAGGTTACTATTCTGTAACACAATACTCTGTGCATGCAGGTTACACGTGGCCAATACTCTGTGCATGCAAGTTATATGTGGCCAATACTCTGCATGCAGGTTATATGTGGCCAATACTCTGTGCATGCAGGTTATATCTGACCTTCGTAACACAGGGACTAGGGCTCAGAAAACAGATACAAATATGCTGATACTCTGGTTACTGCTATTATTATGTGTAATATTTACCTTTCATCTTGGACTCAGGAGTCTTGTGTCTTCAACCAGCATCTGTAAACTATGGCAGATGAATGTGTTAACTTTTAAATAGGGTAAAATCTCAGGCCTTCATTGTTCTCACAATGGTTTTGGTAAAATTTATTAAATTTTCATTAAAGATCTTTATTATTGATGAATAATACTCCATTGTGTGGATGTACCACTGTTTGGGTGTCCACAATTCATCTACTCTTAAGCTAATATTGTTTGAAAGATGTTATCTGATTTAATTGTTTTAAATTTTAAAGACCTAGAAACAATTGAAATTGTTTTCCCTCAATTTTGTCCATTCATGCCATTGCAAACAAAAACTATAACTAAGGATTGTTGTCATTTGTAAAGTTTTATGTTTATATTGTTAGTATTTTCTAAATTCTACCAGTGTTTCTTTTCTAGAAAATACTACAGAATTTAGATTAATTATATGAGGATACCTTACATAGAAAAAATTCTACGTATTTGCTCCTGAATGTTGGAAAAATGTTATTACTAATTTTACTTTAAAACATTTGAGTCTAAACTAAGGGATGCCTGCTCATCCTGCAGCCCAGCCTGAGAGCATTTCAGTATCTCATGCACCAGAATGATAAACACCTGTATGCTTGGTCATGAAGTTACTGACCTTATGACAAAGGAAAGTTAGCTTGGCTGGAAGTTTGCTATTGTCTAGCAGAATCTTGATATCGGTGAAATGATAACCCAGTTATTCTGTCAGGGAATTCTTGTACAGGTAGGTGTCCTGTTCACTCAGTTCAGTATCCATCTACTTAATAGATTTATTTAGCATTTTATTAGTTAAGTTATGAAAATAGAAGCTACTCTAGTTATTTTGAGTGAAAAGATATACTGGGAATTAAACAGAATTTTAAAAATCACTGATAAGGTGGAATAAAAAGTTTATGAAGGTTTTCAGGAATTCCTAAATTGTAGTGATGACAAGGTAACCATTACCAATAAAATTAGCCAACCGCAGATTCCAAGTACACTCTTTTCAGGAGAATGCCTGCAAGCCACAGATAAAGGTTTATATTTGCTATCTCTCAGTGCCCACAGACCTGCTGACAGCAGCACAGTGGCATTGCTTTTCTTTTCTGTCTCCCAAATTTTGCACAATCACCTCCAAAGCACAGAATCTACCTGAAAATTGATGTTAAGGAAGCCTTGGCACTATGGTTTTCAGACTTCACATACCCGTAGTACAAGGGATAATTTAAAAGAATAGAGATAGTAGTAAGAATCAGCCAATGAGACACAGTAAAGTCCACCCTTTATCAGCATGGCATCCTTATTAATCATTTTATTTTAGTTTTTTAATTAAAGCATGTTGAGTTTTAAAAACTATTGTTTGAGCATGGATTTAAAATTTAGAAAAGAGAAAAAGTCAACAAATGGAAGATATAGAGCTCATTTTTCATACAAGGAGTTTTGTACAATGGAATCCAAATTATGATCATACAAAATGGAATTTTAGACTTTGCATCCCTCTTACTAAGATTAAACTTAGGAGGGTCATATTCCATTGGCTGGCTATTTGATTCCTAGACCTGTGGGTTCTACATTTCCAGAGAAAGTGCTAGGACAATACCCCAAATTCACAAATTATTATCTCCTAGAGGATGCCAACCTGTATTTCAATAAGTCATTCCTCCATTCTATAAGGCCAGATGCTTCTGGATGTTAGGGTTCATTGGTAATGCTGAAGAACATCATAGCTATTATCTCATTATCTTATATTTCACTGTGATGTGATTTCCTCATTCAGAAGCATTTCTGCATAGACTCCTATAATAAAGCATAGGTCATTCAGAAAGTCAAGTGCATAGGTCTGGAAGAGGCATGATTGACAGAGAAGTAAATACAAACTCAGAATGTATTAATTTAATTGAAGATAAATTACTACCTTTTGCTTGCTAGAAGGAATCTAGTTTAATTAACATCTGGTTTTAGGCTAGTTCAACTGACGTATGGCCACACTGGGGAGCTATAAGGTATTTGGTAGTGACCAAGATAGACTCCATGGAGCAAATTCCTTAATATTGAGCCCTTGTATGTTTGTCATTCCTACCACTCTATCCATTCCATTCCCAAGACCAAACATGCTGCGAGAAGCCTAGAAAGTAGGTTGTCTGAAGTACATAGAAAAGTTATTTGGATTATAAAGAGCCTCCTCTGAGGTAAGGGCCCCTCGGTAAGCATCCCTCTGTGGCACAGATATTAATTTAGCCTATTCAGAAAAGAGAACCCACTCCATTTTCCCCACTTTATCAGTCTTTGTATTTGTCTTTCTAAGTCCTCGGTTATCAGGATAACCGTTGGTTCTTTACATCTCTATTTTCAGGAAAAGGGGAAAACGAGGTGTTTCAAAATTTTTCCACATGGAAGATTCACCTTCTCCGATGTTGTTTATGGATATCTCAAATGGGATGGAAATATAGGAGTAGACCATTTTCAATTCATGCATGCGTATCATGCAGAACTTTCTGTAGAATAGGCCTAGTTATTTGTTTTCTACTCATTTAACTGACAGCCAAAGCTTCCTGCAGAGACACATGGGTATATTGAGACAAGCACTGTACTATACCTGTAACTGAATCACAGGAAATATCAGTAAATTTTTACCCTGAAACTTACTTGAGCCTTGAGTAATGTATTCTAGCTAGATTGTATGCAGATTCATGAATACTCTCATGCCTCACGATGGAGTGCCCCCATGTATTTTTGATTCTGGGGCTACAGTCAACACCAGCTACCTGATTTGTGATAGACAGCTCAGGTTATATGGTTAAATGGCATCTAACAGTCATACATTCATCCTCTATCAGATTCTGATAGAAATCCAAACAGCTGATTTGCCAAGGGAATTGCTTTCTAGAGAGGGAATAGTTAGGCTTGAAATTTTAGTGTCATTCTCTAATTCTCTATTGTAGGCTGCCATCATCACTGTCAGTGTTTCAATTGACCACAGATATTTCAAACATCATAATACCTGCTGGGACACATAGATGAGTGAAAGGACAATGTACTCTTCAGGGTTTATAACAGCTATGTAGCCATTTTGTTCTCTGAATTTCTGTGAAAGTTGGCAAATTTGAGTAAACTAGATTAGATCAGAACAGAATTTCAAATTGTTACGTCTTTATTAGCAATAGATGACGAAAATCATTGAAGGGATTATCGGGAAACAAGTAGGCTGACAAATTAGGAACATAATTACAGTGGCTGAGTTGGAAAAAGGAGAAGGAAAATACTTAGAAAGTCGTTTAGTTAGTCCATGTAGAAAATGTTAAAGTCCACAGTGAAAGCCATTGTAATAACAGTTGAGAAAATGAGATTCAGTTGAGAATTGTGAAGGCAAAGAATAGCTTGATTTAGTGACAGATTAATTGTGAAGGAAAAGAGAAAGGCATTGGATATGATGCCCAGACTTTATGTTTTGACAATTGATTAGCTAACAGTGTCTTTCACAAAAATAGAAAATACCGTATAAAGAGTCTCTGTAGCAGGACTGATATAGGGGAGCATTCAATTTTTAAACATGCTTACTTTGAGGCCTCATTTGAAACCTGTTAGCTATGTGGGACTAACACACAGAATAGAAGCTTGAACTGTTGATTTAGAAGTCACCAATGTTTGACTCCTGGCAGTTAACTATGCAGAAGTTAGTAATAAAGTCTTTAAAACTGAAATATAACTGTTGATGTGCAACTAATATTTTGTGATAAAGATGTTATTGGAAGATTATTGGCGAATCTCCCCATTATTACCCCAATTTAACAGTTTAAAACAACCACCATCTTAATATGCTTCAAGATTTTGTGGGTCAGGAATTTGGAGATGGCTCATGCAAACAGTTCTAGCTTAGGATCTCTCCTGGAGTTTCAGTCATTTGTTGACTCGAGCTCCAGTCATGGGAAGGCTGGACTGTATTGTCATAAAAAATAGCTTACTTGCATGGCTGTTGGCTGGAAGCTCAGCTGTGCAGGTGTAGGTGACTGGAGTGGCTACTCATCTCTGTATGAAGTCTTCTTCAAGGCATTATGACCTCAGGGTAATGGGAATAGTTAGTTGATAGCTAAAGGCTCCTAGTTTACTTATAACAGCACAGAGCAGAGTTATAGCTAATTACCTTCTATGACCTAGACTCAGACTGCATCTAGCATCACTTCCTCTGTATTTTCTTAATATAAATGAACACAGATTTTAGCACCAGTATAAGAGAAGAGGACATAGATACCCTTCTCAGTAGAAAGAATCTCAAAGATTTTACAGATACGTTTTAAAACGGACGACCAGGCGCAGTGGCTCATACCTGTAATCCCAACACTTTGGGAGGCCGAGGTGGGCAGGTCACAAGGTCAGGAAATCAAGACCATCCTGGCTAACACAGTGAAACCCCGTCTCTACTAAAAAATACAAAAAATTAGCCGAGCGTGGTGGCGGGTGCCTGTAGTCCCAGGTAACGGGAGGCTGAGGCAGGAGAATGGCGTGAACCTGGGAGGCGGAGCTTTCAGTGGGCCGAGATGGCACCACTGCACTCCAGCCTGGGAGACAGAGGGAGACTGCGTCTCAAAACAAAACAAACAAAAACAAACAACAACAACAACAACAACAAAAACTGACAAGCTTCCATCTCATATGGAGCTTCCTCATAGCTGTCTTACATTAGTTTCACTTTACTGTTGTAACAAATTTCTACAAATTTAATCCATTAAAGCAAAAAAATAATTATATATGTATTATCTTACAGTTCTGAAGGCCAGAAGTCTGAAATGAATCTTAAAGGAGTCATGGTCAATGTCTGTGTTCTTTATGGAGTCTCCAGGGGTGACTCTCTTCCTTGCTTTTTCTGTTTCCTAGAGCCAGCCTGCTTTCCTTGGCTCCTGGCCCCATCACTCTGACTTTAGTACCCTTTGTAACATGTCTTTCCTGATTCTCATCCAGGGCAATCCCCTTATCTCAAAATCGTTAATTAAATCATCTGTAAATCTCCTTTTAGTATGTAAACTAATAAATAAATAGGTTCCAGGGGTAGGATGTGGATACCTTGGAGGGGCCATTGTTCGACTTACCATAAATTTGGATGGGAACTGGAATGCTTAGCATGTTTTCACAGAATTTGTATGTAAACAGAACATACACATTTATGAGTATTGACCTGCTGTATCCCTCAGTCAGCTTGACTCTATAGTTTCAAAATACATTAATATTTATAAGAACATTATGGATAATTTTGTTCAACTCCATCATTTTGCAAGTTATAAAGCTGAATTCCATTGGATTATATACATGCTCTAGCCTATTTGTAGCAGAAACATATCTAGAATATAATCTGTCTGACTGACTCCTGGCCTAGCGTTCTTTCAATTACACTACTTGGCCTGTGAATCTGGCAGAAAATTGTAGTCTTGATGACTTTTCATACAGCCCAAGAAAAGCAGTGGAAAAGCATCCACACTCCTTTTTTTCTCATGCTAACTGCTTCAGGATGAGAGACTCTTGCAAAAGAATATTCATGATGATAGTACCAAAATGAAAATCAATCACTTATAACTACTTTCTGACTGTAAGCCAACTTAAATTCGACATCTTTTTTTTAATTCTTTTTTCCTACTGTGGACTTGTTATTTATTTTCAGTCTTTAACAACATATATGCTTAATTTTATTTTCCATTTGGGCTAAATCTGAGTGCTTTGGTGCTCAGAATCCATGGATATATGTTTTCTCTTCATCTGTGCTTATTCCTGAAGGATTAATATATTAATATGTGCTAAAGCTGCAGAAACTAGTAATACTATATTTTTTAAAGCTAGCATATTGAGTAAATACACCATTATATAGTTTTTCTTTTTTAAAAGAGCTTCTTTATCAATTTACATTTATAGTCAATCAAAATAATTTTCTATGTTTATGATAGATGGCCTAGGGATACCAATTATATTTCTGATATAAAAAGTAATAGAACTTGAGTCCCAGTTCAGCAACCCACACAGTAAACTAGTTCTTTAACCTCATGAGGTTGCTGTCAGCATTAATTCACAACTGTTTGAAAAACTGGTTTGTAAGCTGAAAAAACGTCAAAGAGTAGTAAATATTATGACTACTACCACATTTCTTGCCTTTTCTTTCAGGGTTGCTATTTCTTCTGCTAATGAATAAAACCTCAATTTATCTCCCAGTATAAATAGCATCTACAGGGATAATGTTAGTGTACGATGTTTTCAAAGCACCAGAAAAAATAATCAAGTCACACAAATGAAAGAATCTGGTTGAAGAACTGGAGTTATCCATCCTGATATGATGTTTTGAAGGTCATTGAAAGCAATGATGGATCAGACATACTCTCAGCCTGTTTTTTGCCTGCAGGATAGAAGCAATTTTTGCATGTCATTACCTTTAGCTACAGCCTACTGTCATTGGCCCTTCCTCTCAGAGTGACCTTTAGCTTGTTTCACCCGGGGGAAACTGCTAAACTTGTATTTAGCAGATTCTGTATTCCACTCCTGGAGATTTGAATGAAGTGGGTTCTGGGTAGGGAATAGGAATCTATAATATTGATCTGTGCCCAGATGAATCTGATTCAGCCAGTAGATTATACCAGGAAGCAGGATGCTAGTACTGCCATGTTAGAGTGTAGTCTTTGTATATTCATAAAAGTAGAACTAAAATGTATTTACAACTCAATTTATGGATGTAGGTCAGTTATAATACCTAGTTATATTCATGCAATTCCTATACCAGTTTGTGAAACCTGCTTAAGTACTCTGTCTCCCTAAGGACCTGGATCATGTAACATCAGATTGCAAATGTTTTTTCTCCAATTTTACCACTTTTTATTTGATTTAGACCCATGATATGTAAAGTTGGTATTCACTAAATGTTTTCTTTGTGTTACATTTTACAAAATTTCAATCATCAGAAATCATTAACTTCTCAAGAAACTTTTTCAACATATAGTCTATGTTTTGCTACAGTTTCTTCAGCTAAGCTACGGACTACATGTTCCATATTCCTTCATATGCATGTGGAATTTGCTTTCATCAGTATTAGTACATATATATTAGTCAGACATTATTGTCAGGCCCATCTTACAGAGGGAGATTTGACTTAAAATTATTATCTTAATAAAGGCCACACGAAGTTAAGCATCCTGTATTCAGGAACAGGTGTTAAAGGTGGTAGGCCTGTGTTTCTTTTTCTTTCTCTTCCTTTTAACGTTTTCCTTTTCTTTCAGCCCTGGAAATTTGTATGCAAATGCATGTACCCACTTTCTCCCATTTATGCAGGGAAACAATTATAAGTGGGATATTATTTGTTGAATTAGGGAAGGATAAACTCTTTAGCCTTCTAATTTCTCTTAAATATCCTTCCAATGACAGACACAACATCTACATCTTTTCTTCAACTTTACCTCTCAGTGGTATGAAAAACAATTTTTACAAATACACTGGCTTTACAGTCTTCAAAGATACAAAACTATACAAGAAGGAACTTTACTGTATTTAGTAAGTTGCGGCTTTTCTTACATAATAATATTCTTGGGCCAGAAGAATTCTTTAAGGGAGTACCTAATTATGTCACCAGCAAGAATTTAGGAATGATGAATATTTAACATTTGAAGAAATAGTCAAGCACGTTGCTGAAGTTTGAATGTGTCCCTCAAAGTTCAGGTGTTGGAAACTTTATTCTCAATGTGTCCGTGTTGATAGGTGGGGCCTTTAAGAAGTGGTCAGGTCATAAGGGCTCTGCTTTCATGAATGGATTAATGTCATTATTGAGGGAGTAGGTTTACTATCACAAGAGTGAATTTTTCATAAAAGTGAGTTCGGCCTCTTTTGCTATCTTGCTCGTGTGGTCTCTTACCTTCTTGCCTTCTGCCATGCGATCATGCACCAAGGAAATCCTCCCAAGAAGCGGCCTCTCAATATTGGACTTCCCAACCTCCAGAACTGTTAGGTAAATACATTTCTATTCATTATAAATGAACCAGCGTGTGTCATTGCAGCACAAAACAGACTAACATAGCCATAACACATAAAAGGATGAAAAAAATAAAAATATGTAATTTGAAATAGGTAGGTGGGGCCACAGTTGGAAATCAATTGAGGATTATCAAGCAAATTATAAATTAAGCTGATTCTCTATCTCCTCAAAAAAGAAAAACAAACAAAAAACCTGGAATCTATATTTACTTCAATAAGAAACAGTCTGAACATTTAGGTGATGCAGCTACTTAAATCATCACAAAAAATAAGTGCCTATGAAATCCCATATATTTAGTAATATATACAGCAGAGTTCCTTATCTGAATTAAATTAGTATCTGGTATATGTTATGACCTTTCCTATCACATTTTATTATGTGATTGTCCTTAGTGAAATTTCTCTAATGTGCATATATACCTTTAAATCTGCAGAGAGGAAAAATGCCTACAGGAAAAGGTCACACCACTGCATGCTATGCAGCTCCAATTTCAAGGGAATATGAAATTCAGGGACTGAGTAGCTCTGGATCGCTTCCATGAAACTGTCAGGAGAAAGCGGCGGCCTTTAATGATCACAGGCCTCTATGTTCAATTGAGTGTGACTAGATGAAGCAAGAATTCAAACTGAGTCTCCTCGGTGAATTGTCTGCTGATTGAGATGTAGCTCACTGAGAGAGAAATGGTCCCAAGGGATTGTGAGTCTATTGAGAAAGCAGGAACAAAACCTGCTTTCAGGCTTGGTTTGGGTGCGCTAGGAATTCTAATGTGGTAAATAAGTAAAGAGTGGGCTGAAGTTTTTAAGGTATTTTCTTTTATGTCTACTGGATATTCTAAATATGTCTTAGGGAATATTTTTTATTTCCTGAAATTTCAACAGAAAATATTTTTTGCACTAAATCATGGTACCTTTAGAAACATCTTAACCTCTGATTGTAGCCAGATTTCCAATAGTACATACTGCCTACGTAAAAACTGATTGCTCTACATTGAAATAGAAACAGAACAAAAGGGACAATAATAGCCAACCCATTTTTGTGCATTTATATATAATCAAACCACATTTTACTGTGTGACCAAGATCCTGGTTATAAAATGATACCAAGAATGAACATACAGAAAGGTCATTTTACCCAATCTATTTATTTCACAGATGAGCAAGCTGAGAGCCTATAGTAGATTGTGAGTAACTGGCACATTAAACATCAGAATCCCTGTGTCCTGCTCATGAGTCTAACATTTTTATCATAATGCTACAATGAAAGTAATGGAAGTTCTACAAATACACACAGTCAGTACACTTATATATCATTTGTTCAAAAAGGGTAGTCTAGACCAGCACCATTAACATAACCTAGGAACTTGTCAGAAATACAAATTCTCAGGCTCCATTCCAGACTGAGAAACACTCAGGTTGGAATCCAGAAATCTATGCTTAAAAACTTCTTCTCCAACTCCGGGTGATTCTGATGCATACTAAAGAACCATTTTGATGAAAAGTGATTTGAGGGCCACTGATGTATGTAACAAAACTTGGAAGATCTTAGACCTTTGCTCTTTCCATATATATTTTAGAATCAGCTTGACAAATTCTATAAAAGGAAATTATTGCTGAGAGATGTTAAACTGGTATTGCATTCAATCTAGTGGTCAGCTAGAAAACTGAGACAGTTTAATATTTGGTCTTCCTATCTAAGAACATGAGTTAGGTTCCCATTAATTCAAATGTTATATAATATTTTTAAATAAAGTTACTTAGTTTTCCTTCATAATATCCTTGTTCACATTCTGTCATATTTGTCTCTGTATATTTTTGTTTATATTTAACATTATATTTTCTATTAGTTCATACTGGTTTACTGGAATGCAATACTTTTTAAATACTGATATTAAAATCAAAACCCTTTCTTAAATCTCTAATTAATTCAAATAATTTTTGTGGTATTTTGGCTAATGACTCCAGTGGTGTATTGGTTACATTAATGTCTTATATCTGATTTTTAAAAATAATTCTAATATTGAACAATTACAGCATTGTTAGTTATACATTTGAGAGGAAATACATTTTAAAGTGCTTCTATTATAATCTAATTTTTTGATACTTTTTAACATAAATCATTCTATAGTCTGCTTAGGCTGCCATAGCAAAATTCCTCAGGTTGGGTGGTTTAATTAATAAAAATTTATTTTCTCACAGTTCTGGAAGTTGGGAGTCCAAGATTAAGGTACCACCAGGGTTGGCATCTGTGAAGCCCCTATCCCTGGCTTGCTAAAAACAGCCATCATCTTATTTTGTCTTCAAGTGACTTTTCTCTTTGTGTGGTGCCTGAAGAGAAAGAGAGAGAGACACAGAGAGAGACAGAGATGGAAAAGGACTCTCCGGTATTTCTTCCTCTTCTTATAAGGACACTAATTTTATTAGATTTGGGCCCCATTCTTAAACCTCATTTAACTTTAATCATCCCTTTAAAGACCTTGTCTCCAAATAGTCTATTGGGGATTAGGACATCAACATAAGGAGTTTAAGTGGACCCAAATCAGGCCACAGTATTCTGCCTTCTGGTTTCCCCCAAAATTCGTATCCATCTTACATGCAAAATACATTCACCCCTTCTCAGTATCTTCAAGATTCTTCATGCTTTTTAGCATCAATTCCAAGTCCAAAGTCTCAATTAAATAGAGTCCTAATCAGATATGGGACACCAAGTATGATTCATTCTGAGGCCATATTCCAATGTCCCAGTTTCAAGGCCATAAGCCAAAAGAATTTTCTCTTAATCTTGGGGAGGGTAGCCTTTTAGGCTAGTCAAACCTTCAACTGATTAGATGAAATCCACCAAAATTATGAAGGACTGTGGCTTTATTCAGTCTACTAACTTAAATATTAATCTCATCCAGAAACACTCAGAATAATATTTGGCAAATGCCTGTACACCTCACTCCATGGCCTAGTCAAACTTACAAGTAAAATTAACCATCACAATTATTATTATTATTATTATTATTATTATTATTATTTTGAGACAGTGTCTCAATCTGTTGCTTAGACTGGAGTGCAGTAATGCAATCTCAGCTCACTGCAACCTACGCTTCCTAGGTTCAAATGATTCTCCTTCTTCAGTCTCCTGAGTAGCTGGGATTACAGTTTCCCGCCACCATGGCTGGCTAATTTTTGTAGAGACGGGTTTCATCACATTGGCCGGGTTGATCTCAAACTCCCTACCTCAAGTAATCGACCCACCTCGGCCTCCAAAAGTGCATGGATTACAGGGGTGAACTACCATGCCTGCCTGATTGTTTAATTATATTAATTATGTTTTTAGTTATATTTTTTTTCTGGATCCATTATGAGAAACATGCTTTCATATATGCTACTATTTTGAATTATATTGACAAATTATTATATCAAGAATACACCAAAATTGATAAAACAATAACATGATTCTGTACATTATTAGATCATTTTGTTTCTTAGGGTACTTATAAGAAATATTTTTTAAAAATTTTCTTCTTTTTCCTTCTGCTTTTTCTTTCTACTTCTCCTTCTCTTCCTCTTCTTCCTCCTCATTTTCCTTCTCTTTCCAAAAAGTTTATATAACATGGAATTAACTGTGCCTTGAAAATCTTTGTTTTTATTTGAAAAGGAATTTCAGACTTTTTATAATTTTTCAATAATATTTTAACTGCTGATTCAGTATATTTAATTGCTAATGGTCTATCCAAGTTTCCTATTATTTCCTTGGGTTAGTTTTTTTTTATATTTTATCTAAAATGTTCCCATTTTTAAACATCTTAAATGTGATCTGCCTATAGCATCAGTGGCAAAGGAACTTAAGCTAAATGATGTAACCCAGCTTTTATCAGAATTCTGTATTGGAGTATTGGGGATGTACATATGTACTAATGAATTGGTGCTTGGTCTAAACTGTTTTTTGCATTTATATAACTATCTAGAGATTCTTGAAAGAAAGTGGTATGATTGACATGATTGAATTCAGGGTATTCAAGTCTTTGACCATCATAAAAACAAAGGTACATAATATCTCTTTCTATGTGTTAACAATTTTTAGGAGAGGACAAGTCAAACAACGTGCCAGTTCAACCATTGTCTTCTGCCTGAGAAAGTGGTAAAAATTTATCAAAAATTTGACAATAAAGCTATTGTCAGAGAAAGAGTGAGGGAAATGGCTAATTTATGAAGAGAAGTGGTTTAATTGGTTCACGATTCTGCAGGCTGTACAGAAAGCATGATGCTGGCATCTGCTGGGCTTCTAGGAGAAGCTGTGCTTAGGAAACTTAAAGTCATGGGGGCAAAGAGCGAACCAGCACTTCACATGGTTGGAGCATGAAGAAAAGAAAGGGGGGGCAAGTGCTACAAACTTTTAAACAATCAGATCTTGTGATAACTCACTCACTGTGGTGGGGACAGGACCAAGGGGGATGGTGTTAAACCATTTAGAAGTTCACCTCCTGATCCAATCATATTCTACCAGACCTCACCTCCAACACTGGGAATCACAGTTTGACATGAGATTTTGTGGGGACACAGATCCAAACCATATCAGATGACTAAATTTGTTTTTGAAATCATGACTATCTGTAACATGCAGAATAAAATTGGAGGACACATTAAATTACCTAGTCTCAGGTATTTCTTTAAAGCAGGTGAGAACTGACTAACACATCATCTCACCACATTCCCCTCACTCTTTCATTGAGCACTTAAAATATTTCAAAAGCTTTTTTGTGTAATAACTTTATTGATAAAATTGACATATTATATGTATAAATGTCCCAAGTCTACCACAACAAAGTCCCCAAAATGGGTGGCTTAAAACAGGAGAAATTTAGAGATTCTCCAGACTAGAAGTCAAAACTCAAGGTGAAAGCAGGACCATGCTCCTTCTGAAATTAGTAAGGGAGTCATTCCTTAAGGCTTCCTAGCTTCTGCTGGTTTGCTGACAATCACCGGGGCTCCTTGGCTTTCAGATGCATGACTCCAGTTTCTGCCTCCATCTGTCTTCACATGGTGATCTCCCTTTATGCCCCTGTGTCTTCACATAATCATAATCTCATAAGGGCTCCAGTTATATTTGATTAATGGCCCTGCCTACTACAGTATGACCTCATTTTAACTTAACTAATTACATCTGCAACGATGCTATTTTCAAATAAGGTCACATTCTTAAGGTACTGGGTTTAGGACTTCAACGTATTTTTTTAGAGGGCCACATCATTTCAACCCATAACACCATATAATTAGCCCATTTAAAGTATATGATTAAATGGCTTCAGTATATTCACAGAGTTCTAGGAACAAAAATTACAATCATCTAGAAAACTTTTCACTATCTCTCCAAGAAACCCCAAACCCATTAACAGCCACTCTCAATTTCCCCTTCCACCCTTCCCACTCTACACAACTATTAATATGCTTCTCATCACCGTGGATTTGCTTATTCTGGACATTTAACCTAAACGGAATTAGGCACTGTGGTTTTTGTGACTGGCTTATTTTGTTTGGCATAAACTTTTTAAAGCACATTAATATTGAAACACATACCAACACTTTGTTTGTTTTTACTGGCAGATAATATTTTATTATATAAATACACCAAATTTTGTTTACCCATCCAGCAGTTGAGAGACATTTGAGTTTTCCCACTTTGGGGCCATTGTGAATCCTGCTGCTATAAACATGTCTACAAATATTTGTTTGAATACCTGTTTTCAGTTCAGTTGGATACACACCTATGAGTAGAACTGGTGGGTTGTATGGTAACTCTGTTCAATTTGGAGGAACTACCAAACTGTTTTTAAACTAGTTGTAGCAGTGTACATTCTTGACAGCAGTGTATGAAGGCTACAATTTCTCTACATCCTCATCAACATTTTTAATCTTTGTTTTTTTTTAATATTATAGTTATCCTACTAGGTACGAAGTAGAATCTCTTTTTGAAAATTTTACTTCTGTAATGGCTAGTGATGCTGAACTATTTGCATGTTTTTCTTGGAGAAATGTCTTTTCAGATCATTT
>NW_012108808.1:2727610-2736495 GCF_000951045.1 Mandrillus leucophaeus | reverse complement strand
GTATTAATTTTAATATTAGCTTGTCAATTTTTCCAAAGGAGCCAGCTGAATATTTGTTGGTACTTGTATTGAATCTGTAGTTCAATTTTAGGAGTATCATAATCTTAGCACATTAAGTTTCTTATCCATAAACATGGGTTGCATTTTCATTGATTAGATCTTCTCTAACTTCTTTAAATAATATTCTGTAATTTTTAAGATATAAAATTTGAAATTTGTGTTAAATTTATTCCTAGAGATTTTATTTTTTAATGCCATTGAAATTGCTTTTTAAATTTTATTTTCAATTTGCTCATTGACATTTTTTAGAAACACAATTTCTTTTTATATTGGTCTTGTATTCTATAACCCAAGTGACCTTATTTATAATTATGATAGATGTTTTAATTGATTCCTAAAGATTTTCTATATACAAGATCATGTCATCTGCAAACAGAGATACATTTCTCTCTTCCTTTTCAATTTGGGTGTCTTTTATTTTTGTTTCTGCCTAATAGCCTGGGCTAGAATCTACAGTATGATGTTGAAAAAAGGTGGAGAGAGTGGATATCTTTGTATCATTCTTGATCTTAGGCAAATAAAATTTGATCTCTCACCACTAAGGATGATGTTAGCTGTGTAATTTTTATAGATTCCCATTTTCAGGTTCAGGCAGTTCCTTTCTGTTTCTAGTTTGTTGAAAACTAGAAATCACGTAGGATTCCAATGCGTTTTCTGTGACTGTTGATATGATAATATGGTTTCTATCTTTTATTTTCTTAATGTGGTGTATTAAATAGATTTACTCCTGTATGTTGAACTGATCTTGTATTTTTAGGATAAATCCCACTTGGTCAATGTATAGTCCTTTTTTATATGCTGCTGGATTCAGGTTTGCAGTATTTTGTTGAGGATGCTTGTATTTATCTACATAAGATGTGGTATCATCAGGTATGCTGGCCTCACAGAGTGAGTTGAAGGTATTCTCATTTTTTTCCTATTTTTTGGAAGAATTTATGATAATTGATGTTTTTTTTTTCTACTGGGATAATTCAACAGTGAAGATATTTCATGCTAGTCACTTCCTTGTCAGTATTTGATTACTAATTCAATTTCTTTGTTTGCTATAGGTGTATATATAGATTTTCTATTTCTTAAGTAGTTTCAGTAGTTTGTTTCTTCCTGGGAATTTATCTATGTTATTTAAGTTATATATTTTGTTGGCATACAATCATTGATAGTATTACCATATGATGTAATTTATTTCTATAAGGTTGATGGTAATAATGTTTTCCCTTTCGTCCTTGATTTCTAAATTTTTTTTTTTTTTTTGTTCTTGTTCTTTTTTGGTCAGTTTATAAAGACATTTTATCACCTGGCTGCTTACTTCAGTCTCACCTCCTAACAGTTTTCCCTGGTAGATTAACTTCATTAGCCTCATTTTACTTTAGATTTTTGAGTAATATTCTCATCCTGATATAGGGATTTGCATACTTTTTTTCTCAGTGACCTAAAAGTTCTACTTTTTCTTTCTCTTTCTTCGTCTACTTAATTTCTTACATAGCTTTTATATCTCCACTTATATGTCACTTAATGGAAATTTATTTATGTTCAATGTTTCTTTTTCTTTTTAGTAACACTTATTTCAATTTTTATTCATAAATAATTGTGTGATTATTTGATAAATGTTTTTCCCTCTTCCAGTGTGATAGCTTAGTGAACATCAGCAGATCATAGTTTTTGTTGGTAAATACTCACTATAGGGAGAGCATGACCACATCATAGATCCCAAATTTAAAGAGATTGAATATCCCTGATCCAA
Organism: Mandrillus leucophaeus; assembly: GCF_000951045.1. Taxonomy (NCBI): domain Eukaryota; kingdom Metazoa; phylum Chordata; class Mammalia; order Primates; family Cercopithecidae; genus Mandrillus; species Mandrillus leucophaeus. The sequence goes on along the minus strand of NW_012108808.1, from coordinate 2,734,694 downwards.
ATTCATATTTTGAAATATTTGCATATAAATAATGGAATATCTTGGGAATGGCACCTAATTCTAAATACAAAATTCATTTTTGCTTTATATTTACCTTATCAAATAGCCTGAAGTTACTTTTGGCAATATTTTAAGTAATTTTGTGTGCAAAACAAAGTTTGTGTACACTGAACCATCAGAAAGCAAATGAGTCACTATCTCAGCCACTCATGTGTACGGACAATCTGTGGTTGTTTGACATTATCATCATTCCTTACTCTGAATTTATATGCTACCAATAACTATTTTCTTCTACATATCCACACACAAGTACTGAACAGTAAAAAAATGAATAACATACCATTAATGCAGTGTAAAAGCAATGTGTTCAGAGTAGCTAAGCAGCACAGTGGCATCACCAGAATACCTAGAACAGCTGCTAAACAACAACAACAATAAACAATTGCAGGCTTTCAGTCTCCAACTATGATTCTGTGTTTGAATAAAAGGCTACTGTATACCTTATTTTAGTTATTTAGGTGGAAAGAAACATCAGAAGCTGTTGAGGGACTAGAAAGTGGGTCCCCCAGGATGAGGAGGCATTCCGTGGGATGACTTTTTAAATGTTTCCATCAGTCATCTGCCTCATTGACAATTTTTGTGTTAGAAGTCTCTCTTTGATTTTATAAACTGGCATGAGTTTTTTCCTAGTATGAATGTACACTGCACCAGTGCATTCATAAGCCCATCACATTTTCACTATGTCATCTACAGACACTCTTTCTGTAGTGTTAATAACATCATCTTCATCATCACCATCCTCAGGATTACCTTGATTCAGAACCATGTTGACTATTTTATTATCAGTCAATAAATAAAAAATTGGAGCCTCAGGATCAATGTTAAAAAATTCTTCAACATCCACTTTTTTCAGTTTACTAATGCACTCTAAAGGTATATTTTTTGCAAATGTAAGGAGGTCAGACTTTTTCCTTCTCACTTGACACACAGAGTTTTTGAAAATTACTACCTTGTTCCTCATCACTGACATAGCCACAGGGTTTGTGCCAGGCATACACAACTGTGTCCTTAGCCACCATATTCCAAGCATTGTCAACAGCATATATGGCATGCTAAACTCCTTTTGAAAACCTTCCACACCCATGCCTCTGTTCACGTACTGCTAACATGTTGTTTAAAAAGGTGTTTGCATATTTACTCTTTATTGTTTTATGAGTGCCTTGGTCACATGGCTGAACTGATGAAGTCACATTTGGGGAACACTTCATGGCATACACATTATTTTTGATGAGAATTTCAATTGGAGTATGAACAGAATGTTTTTCAAGAAATGACAAAATTCTGCAGCTGTCCTCCATCCTACTTCCCTGCAGTAGGCACCAGTCACTGGTACAAAATGTTTGTGAAGTCAATCAGAAAAGATGTCCCTAACAATCCATGTTTTTCTGTTGTTGTTGTTAGCATAAAAATGCGCTGATAAGGAATCTACTGTTTGAAAACATAAGCTTTTGCCCAAGATAGCAAGTTTACACTTATGCATGCCTGCTGTATTAGTATATCCCAGCCCAGTTATTCTGTCCTTGTCATCTTTAATTCCTATAGGGGCTGTCTCGTGAGCGGTAGTCAGTGTCTTTCTGGGGCAATAACACCCAAAACAATGATGTTTTATCAGCATTATAGACTTATTCTAGCAACAGTTGTTTTTTTTTTTTCTTTTTTTTTCTTTTTTTTTTTTTTTTTTTAATCAGTGATGACCTTGGCATACTCATCAATGAACTTCTCCATTGCTTCATGATTAGCAGATGCTTTGCCACCACAAATCTTTAAAAATATAATTCTATATCTTTTCTTAAATTTTAGCAGTCGGTCTGCTGAATATTCACAACTCCATTCCATTTCAGTTTATTGTAATAGATCTTTGTTTCATGATCCGTGTACCATTAAGCGGCATCTTTTCACTGCCATGCTCACAGGTCAACTTTTCCAAAGCATGATTGAGATAGTCATTGCTAGCATTAAGTAGTATTTTTCTATTTTTCATTAACTTCTATTTGTGACTTGCAGCATTGACCTTCAACAGTGTATCCTTCTGTTCTTCAGGTCATAAATGATGGTCATTCCAACAACACGCTCTTCTGTAGGACGTTTCACACTTACACTACGGTGCAGTCTTCTGTAGGACATTTCACACTTACACTACGGTGCAGTTTCTCCAACAGACAGAGAAACTTGTCTTTCTGTGCTATAGACAAACATACATGCTTTCTCTTTTTCTTATCAATGTAACCCATAAGATCTCTGCAGTCCTTTTTTTTTTTTTTTTTTTTTTTAACATTTTCGACAATGTCTTTATACCATACAGCAAAGAATAAATAAAACTCACAGTGAATAACGCACATAGGTCTTGGGTCCATATGGGGCATTGTTGGAAACTTGCTGTTGGAACATCTGGCCTGAATAGGTGTCAGTTTATACCCTTTGTAGGCATGCTTGCATGGGGGAGTCTGGGTATGTGTAAACATACTACAGTTGAAGAGGGCGGGGAGGGTATTTTTTCCCATGGGGATGCTGAATAAACTTGTGTTGCATGCCTGAATTTTGACTGCTACTCATCACACGAGGCCAGGTGTGGAATTTTCCATTTGCGGCATCATGTCAGTGTTCAAAACCTTTTGGATTTTGCTTATTGTAGCCTTATAGTTTGAAGTTGGATAATGTGATACCTCCAGCTTTTTTTTTTTTTTTCTTTTTCCTTTTTTTTTTTTTTTTTGAGACACAGTCTCTGCTTACTGCAAGCTCTGCCTCCCAGGTTCACACACCATTCTCCTGCCTCTGCCTCCGGAGTAGCTGGGACCACAGGCGCCCGCCACCAAGCCCGGACAATTTTTCTGTATTTTTTAGTAGAGACAGGGTTTCACCTTGTTAGCCAGGATGGTTTCGATCTCCTGACCTCGTGATCCACTCACCTCGGCCTCCCAAAGTGCTGGGATTACAGGAATTCGCCACTGCACTCGGCCATCTTTGTTTTTTTTACTTATGATTGCTTTGACTATTTTGAGTTTTATTTTTGGTTCCATACAAATTTTAAAGGTTTTTTTTTTTTTTTTTTTTTTTTTGAGACAGAGTCTCACCACGTGGCCCAGGCTGGAGTGCAATGGCACGATCTTGGCTCACTGCAACCTCCACCTCCCAGGTTCAAATGATTATTTTGCCTCAGTCTCCCAAGTAGCTGGGATTACAGGCGCCTACCACCATGCCCAGCTAATTTTTGTATTTTTAGTAGAGACAGAGGTTTCACCATGTTGGCCAGACTGGTCTCAAACTCCTGACCTCGTGATCCGCCCGCCTCAGCCTCCCAAAGTGTTGATTAAAGGCATGAGCCACCACGTCTGGCCTAACGTGGCCTTTTCTAACTCTGTGAAGAATATCTTTGATAGTTTGATAGGAATAGCATTGAAGCTGTATACTTCTCTGAGCAGTATGGCCATTTTAACAATGTTGATTCTTCCTATCCATGAGAATGGAATGTTTTTCTATTTGTTTGTGTCATCTCTGATTTCTTTGAGCAGTGTTTTGTAATTTTCATTGAAGAGAGCTTTCACCTCCCTGGTTAGCTGTATTCTCGATTATTTTATTCTTTTCATGACTATTGTAAATGGAGTTGCATTCTTGATTTGGCTGTTAACTTAGACATTACTGGCATATAGAAAACCTATTGATTTTTCTACATTGATTCTGTATCCTGAAACTTTGAAGTTCTTTATCAGATCGAGGAGTTTCGGGACTGAGACTGTGGGGTTTTCTAGGTATAGAAACATTTCGTCTGCAAACATAGATAGTTTGACTTCTTCTTTTCCTAGTTGGATGCCTTCTATTTCTTTCTCTTGCCTGAATGCTCTGGCTAGGCCTTTCGGTACTATGTTAAATAGAAGTTGTGCGAGAGAGTATCCTTGTCTTGTGCTGGTTTTCAAGGGTAATGGTTCCAGCTTTTGCCCATTCGTATGATGTTGGCTGTAGATTTGTTATAGATGGCTCTTATTATTTTGAAGTATATTCCTTCAATTCCTAGTTTGTTGAGGGTTTCTAACATGAAGGGATGTTTAGTTTTATTGAAAGCCTTTTCTGCATCTATTGAGATGATGATGTGGTTTTTGTCTTTACATCTGTTTATGTGATAAATCACATTTATTGATTTGCATGTTTTGAACCAACTTTGCATCTTTTGAATGTGTTCTTTTGATTTTATCTTTTTTTTATGCCTTTAATAGTTTGATCATGGCAAGAGGTGGATATAGTCGTCTGGCTTCAATTTTGTATGATTTTAGGCAGCCAAGGCTCAGCTCCACACTTCTGGGCTGCATGCTCCAATTCTGGGTACCGATTATTAGGGCCCCAGCTTTGTTCTTTAAACCTTGGAGGTTATGACCCTGAGGTATTAGGGGGGGTCAAAGTATTTTCGGACCACTGTCCACAACACTCTGATGGGTGGTGCTGGCCAAGAACATCACTGGGGCAGTAGCAATGAGATCTGTGCTCATTCGTGTGTAGGAGCAGCGGTGGCAGTACTGCAGGGTGCATGTGTGTTGACTGGGGTTGGATACCAGTGGGGATGGGGCTATGGCCTTCATGTACATGCTGATGCTGTTGGAGGTAGCAGCAGAGGATGCAGAACATTGGTTCACCTCAGCATGCTGGCTTTCTTTTGTGTGTGCTTTTACAGCAGTAGTGGTTGTTGCTCAGAGTGGGGGTCAGTGTTGTTGATGTCTGTGTGCTTGTTAGTGATGGCAGCACAGAGAGTGGGCAAAATCGCTGGCATCTGGACATGTGTTCACACCAGTGGCACAGTGGTGGTGGAGGGGGATGGAGTACAGTCATGCCAGCAGCAGTGGTGTAGCATGGTGCATGGGCATGGGCACACACTGCCCTTGCAAGGGGAAGGAAGCAATGTCTGCCCACACAAAAGCTCACAGCAAAGCAGTAGAGAGGTGGCAGTGAGTGAGTGCATGCTGACAAAGCAGTGCTGGGGGAGAGTGCAGGTGCCTGTCAGTGGGTGCCATTCTGCCGGAGCTCTGATGGTTAGGTATGGTCTGCCAGTGAAGGAGCTATGACGTGGGTTTCTGGGACGCACCCTGGTTGGGCATCAGAGACTGCATGGCAAGTAGACATGGCCAGACTGGGGTCCTGGGAGTGGCCAGCAGACATGGGGCACCTAGATCTAACTGGTCCCATCTCACTGGCAAGACTGCCCTGTCTTGCTCCAACATCCTCCTAAGGCTAAAGTCTTCTAGAGGACCATGGTAAGCCTTGGGGGATGGGCATCTCTGGCCATGCTCCGCTGCGTATGTTCCTGCACCAAACCCACTGGGCTCTGCACAGGCTGTAGTCCTGACCCTAACTGCCTCTCTAAGCAGCTCTCCTTTCCAGCTCAAGTGTCTGTGGGGTTGTGCGGTTTCCAGCTGCCAGGATTCCAGACCTCTGAAATATGTAACAAATGAATGTGATACAGCTCCAATGACTGGAGGAACAGCAGTGTCCTTTGCCTTGAGCCAATTCAGATAAAACTACATAGACACATGTGGAGTGGTTTCAGGGAGCAGAGCGTTTAATAGGCAGGAAAGAAGGAAGAAGCTTCCCTGTACTGAGACAGAGGGAGGGGAGCTCCAACCTAACAGAGGAAACTGTGAGTATGACAGAAAACAGTTGGTTATATTAGGAGGCTGGAGGAAGAAGTGTCTGGTTTACCTAGGGCCAAGGGGTTCCTTGGTTTGACAAAGAATGTCATTCACGTAGCCCATGAAAAAACTGTTCCTCTCACCGTAACCTTTTAATATGTAAATGCAGGATGTTGTGATGTTTTACACACGTGGAGGTATCTGGTAGTGGCCATGATGCTTGGCACACATGTTGACAGAGGGATAAGGTGGGAATTGCCGTATTGGATGGATCCAATTTGTAATGGCCAGCATTTGCATATTAAAGCTTGCCTGCCTAGCCCTTCAAGCTATTTTTCTGCTAGAAAAGTTTCTCGAGCTGCTTTTTTGAAAAAAAACACCTTACCAAGGACCCCTTAGTCTCTCTACCTGCCTAAAATAATTTCTTAATAACTCGTATAATACTCCCCCCTGAGAGGATGTCACCCTAACTGCGTTAGGGGGTTTTGGGCGACAACTCTTTCTGGATACTTCTTGCTAGAAAGGGGACTAGAGTGGGAAATAGAAGCTAGGGTTCCTCCTGGGGTCAATCTAAGGGTCTTATCCACAGATGATGCTGCCATTTCAGTAGAATTTAAAAATAATAAATTGAGAACTACTGCTACTATAGTACAAGTTCCCTTCCAATGCCTTGGGATAATTAAGTGTATACAGGAGCCACAAAGAAAATATAGCCCTGTTCCTTGAGGGGACAGTTTTAAGTTGTGGTTTGTGAGAGATACCAGCAAATTTTTCTCATATCTTAGAAGTTTCCCCTCTTTACATATAATAGAGATATCCTTGGGATAAGGAGATCAAATATTTAGGATAGTCACTTACCATGCCATTTGGAATTTGACCTACCAAGTGAGAAGGGTCCACTTGACAAATGGAGTTTCAATAAATTACAGACATAATATGTACTGTCCAATATCTTAGAAGATGATCCTTGTGGCAAGGGCTCTTAGACCAGATGTCTCCAGTTTGCCCATAGATCTGTAACCTGCTACTATTAGCAAACATCATACAAGAGTCTGGAATTCCATGGGGGCATGTTTGGAAAGGCCCATGTGTTATTCTTTACATTATAGTCAAGGTGGTTATTTAGAGCATGCCATTCCCATTGGGACTTCCAATCAGGAGGAGAGGCTAGATTCTAAAAGTCCCCTCTAAGGCTTCTGATCCTTTTGTATTACCCTTGTTGTGCTCTCTTCCCCAAATCTTTGAACTATCAGCAATTACAAGTGTGATGTTACAATATCTGAGATCTCCCAAGTATGGTCCTTCCTGTTGCTTTTAAAGGAGAGGGAGGTGTTTGCTTTTACTCTGTCAACTTTCCCCAGTCTGAGGGTGTGAAGTTTATCTTTGGGGAGAGTGTTTTTTGGCACTGGGGG
>NW_012108808.1:2713667-2726050 GCF_000951045.1 Mandrillus leucophaeus | reverse complement strand
GAGCTCTGATGGTTAGGTATGGTCTGCCAGTGAAGGAGCTATGACGTGGGTTTCTGGGACGCACCCTGGTTGGGCATCAGAGACTGCATGGCAAGTAGACATGGCCAGACTGGGGTCCTGGGAGTGGCCAGCAGACATGGGGCACCTAGATCTAACTGGTCCCATCTCACTGGCAAGACTGCCCTGTCTTGCTCCAACATCCTCCTAAGGCTAAAGTCTTCTAGAGGACCATGGTAAGCCTTGGGGGATGGGCATCTCTGGCCATGCTCCGCTGCGTATGTTCCTGCACCAAACCCACTGGGCTCTGCACAGGCTGTAGTCCTGACCCTAACTGCCTCTCTAAGCAGCTCTCCTTTCCAGCTCAAGTGTCTGTGGGGTTGTGCGGTTTCCAGCTGCCAGGATTCCAGACCTCTGAAATATGTAACAAATGAATGTGATACAGCTCCAATGACTGGAGGAACAGCAGTGTCCTTTGCCTTGAGCCAATTCAGATAAAACTACATAGACACATGTGGAGTGGTTTCAGGGAGCAGAGCGTTTAATAGGCAGGAAAGAAGGAAGAAGCTTCCCTGTACTGAGACAGAGGGAGGGGAGCTCCAACCTAACAGAGGAAACTGTGAGTATGACAGAAAACAGTTGGTTATATTAGGAGGCTGGAGGAAGAAGTGTCTGGTTTACCTAGGGCCAAGGGGTTCCTTGGTTTGACAAAGAATGTCATTCACGTAGCCCATGAAAAAACTGTTCCTCTCACCGTAACCTTTTAATATGTAAATGCAGGATGTTGTGATGTTTTACACACGTGGAGGTATCTGGTAGTGGCCATGATGCTTGGCACACATGTTGACAGAGGGATAAGGTGGGAATTGCCGTATTGGATGGATCCAATTTGTAATGGCCAGCATTTGCATATTAAAGCTTGCCTGCCTAGCCCTTCAAGCTATTTTTCTGCTAGAAAAGTTTCTCGAGCTGCTTTTTTGAAAAAAAACACCTTACCAAGGACCCCTTAGTCTCTCTACCTGCCTAAAATAATTTCTTAATAACTCGTATAATACTCCCCCCTGAGAGGATGTCACCCTAACTGCGTTAGGGGGTTTTGGGCGACAACTCTTTCTGGATACTTCTTGCTAGAAAGGGGACTAGAGTGGGAAATAGAAGCTAGGGTTCCTCCTGGGGTCAATCTAAGGGTCTTATCCACAGATGATGCTGCCATTTCAGTAGAATTTAAAAATAATAAATTGAGAACTACTGCTACTATAGTACAAGTTCCCTTCCAATGCCTTGGGATAATTAAGTGTATACAGGAGCCACAAAGAAAATATAGCCCTGTTCCTTGAGGGGACAGTTTTAAGTTGTGGTTTGTGAGAGATACCAGCAAATTTTTCTCATATCTTAGAAGTTTCCCCTCTTTACATATAATAGAGATATCCTTGGGATAAGGAGATCAAATATTTAGGATAGTCACTTACCATGCCATTTGGAATTTGACCTACCAAGTGAGAAGGGTCCACTTGACAAATGGAGTTTCAATAAATTACAGACATAATATGTACTGTCCAATATCTTAGAAGATGATCCTTGTGGCAAGGGCTCTTAGACCAGATGTCTCCAGTTTGCCCATAGATCTGTAACCTGCTACTATTAGCAAACATCATACAAGAGTCTGGAATTCCATGGGGGCATGTTTGGAAAGGCCCATGTGTTATTCTTTACATTATAGTCAAGGTGGTTATTTAGAGCATGCCATTCCCATTGGGACTTCCAATCAGGAGGAGAGGCTAGATTCTAAAAGTCCCCTCTAAGGCTTCTGATCCTTTTGTATTACCCTTGTTGTGCTCTCTTCCCCAAATCTTTGAACTATCAGCAATTACAAGTGTGATGTTACAATATCTGAGATCTCCCAAGTATGGTCCTTCCTGTTGCTTTTAAAGGAGAGGGAGGTGTTTGCTTTTACTCTGTCAACTTTCCCCAGTCTGAGGGTGTGAAGTTTATCTTTGGGGAGAGTGTTTTTTGGCACTGGGGGACCCAGTGTTCTCCTGAGAGGAGTCACCCAGTTGAAAGTGCTCCCATAACATTCCCCATTTATGCCTGATAAGTCTTTAAGGGTTAAAGTGAAAGCCAACAAAGGGAATCCTAAGACGGTGAGATCCAGGTCATTGTAAGGTTCCTTAATGTCATTGAACTGAGCAAACCACTTAGGAGAAACCCAACAATTAGTCTTATTGTACACATGGGCCATGGGCAGATATTATAGGAGCTAAATGGTATTATGTATTACAAAGTTCTATAAAAAGTCCTAACAGACTTAGCGATAGCAAAACGCTCATGTTTACTTCCTGTTTAGTAACCGTTATTAGTGCTATGAGGATAATAATTAATTGAAATGCTACAGTAATTGAGATTCTCTTTTGGATATTCCACCCTGAGGGTGCTACCATATATAGTCCTACTTTAAATAGTAGAGTGAGGATAGCAATTCCTGAAAGGGTGAGATAGTACATAATTTCCATCTAAAAGAAGTTCTAATATTTGGCTCAAAAGGAGAGGTAGAAATGACAAAAAGTGTTTGGTGAGGTAGGGGTGAGACTGAGTAAGATGAGTAGTTCTCACTTAGTTACTTATCTTTTTGTGATTTTCAGCTTAAGATCTCCTATTTCACTACATTGATATTCAGGACGTTCCTCTGGGCTGTCAGGGGTTGGTCCTCAGCTCCCCAGGCTTTGACTTGAGTGTGAAGTATCCAAGAGTCAATTCCTGTAACTTTTATTGCTGAGGGGGTTGAAAGAAGAACAACATAAGGCCCTTCCCAGCTTGAGCTTAGGGAGGGAGAGAGAGAAGGGAGAGCCTTTACCAGTACCAAATCTCATGGGTTAAATAGAGGTGGTCCAATTTCCTGGGAATGGGTTCTCACTAATTGGGCTAATTCCTGTTGGAATTGAGCTAGAGAGGTTACATGCTTAACTAGCTCAGAGGTTTCCCGATCTAATAGAAAATCATTGGTAAAGAAAGGCCATCTGTTCAGCATCTCAAAAGGGCTAAGACCTAATTTTGAAGGGCTGTTTCTTATTCGTAGTAAGACCGTGGGAAGAAGAGTGACCCAAGGAAGGTGAGTTTCTTGGGATAATTTTCCGAGGTGTCCCTCGATAATATGGTTAGTTTTCTCTACCTTTCTTGAGGTTTGGGGTCTCCAAGCGTAATGGCAATGATATTCTATGCCTAGTGCTTTTGAGACCTCTTGTGTGACAGCTGCCTTAAACGAGGACCCATTGTCACTTCAAAGGTACTTAGGTAGACCAAAGCAGGGGGTTATTTTATTAACTAACACTTTTATTACCTCACAGACTTTTTCTGTATTGCATGGAAATGCTTCTACCTAGTTAGTGAAGGTAACTACCCATACCAGCAGGTATTGAATACCCTTTTTCTTCGGCATGTGGGTGAAATCTATCTGCCAGTCTTCCTCTGGATGACTTCCTATTTTTGGGGTTTGAGGAGGAAGGAGTTGCCTGTTTAGGGGATTATTTTTAAGACAGACTTTACAAGCATTAACAACTTACTTGACTGTTTTTAGTAAGTCCTCTCCTGAAAACAATCTCTGGGCCTACTGGTAAGTTTTATCCTTTCCCAAGTGAAAAGTTTTGGTGAAAGATTTTAAGGACTTTCCATTGGCTGGAGGCTGGCAAGTGGAGTTTGCCATCCTCTGACTATAACCATCCTGAGGACTGAAATGTATACCCTCGAGAAGTGGCCCATTCTATTTCTATAGGGGAGTATTGCGGTTTGGTTTCTCTTATGGAGCCTTCCCAGACTAGAGGGGTTTGAAGTATGTTGATGTTTTGAGGCTTCCTTGCCACTGACTTAGCTGCCTGATCAGCTAATCTATTTCCTTCAGCTACCTAATCTGTTCCCTTTTGATGCCCCTACAATGCATCACTGCCATCTCTTGTGGAAGGAATGCTGAGGATAATAACCTGTTAATTCCCTGGTGATATTTTATAGGAGACTCATTGGTGGTAAGAAAATGTCTTTCCTTCCAAATGACAGCATGAGTATGGAGAACCAGGAAAGCATACCTGGAGTCAGTATAAATGTTAGCTGCCTTTCCTTTGCTTAATTCAATTCCTCTTGTAAGAGCCATTAGCTTAGCTAATTGAGCGCTTGTACCTGGAGGGAGAGATGTACTTTTAATGACGTCATTTAGAGTGACTGCCGTGTATCCTGCCTTATGGATCCCTTGTTCTGCCAAAGAGCTCACATGTGTGAAGAGGGTCCAGTCTGGATTGTCTTGTGAAGTTTCCCTGAGATCTTCCCTGGCTGCATAGGTCTGTACTATGACTTGTTCACACGTATGCTCAGGTTCCCCAGTTTCCTCGGGGAGGAAGGTGGCTGGATTTGGGTGAGAACAAGTCTTTAATTGGATGTTGGAGCCCTCTAACAGCAGGGCCTGATAGTTAAGGAGTTGGCTACCTGTTAGCCAAAGGCTCCCCCTATAGTGCGATAGTCCTGCCACGTTATGTGGGGTGTAAACAGTTAAATCATTTCCTAGGGTTAATTTGGAGGCTTTTGGGATCAACAGAGCCACTGAGGCAATGACTTGGAGGCATGCTGGCTATCCTGTAGCCACCAAATCAAATTCCTTACTTAGGTAACCCACTGGCTGTTGATCTGGTCCTCGGGTCTGTGTTGAGACTCCCGGAGCCATTCCCTTCTTTTCTGATACATACAGATTGAAGGCCTTCCCTACAGGAAGGCTGAGAGCTGGTGCCTTAAGCAAGCCTTGTTTTAGCTGGTTAAATTCCTTTTGTGCTTCAGATTCCCAGGTTAAAAGATGAGTTTTAACTCCCTGAGTTTCTTTTATGAGGTTTTATAACGGATGAGCTATTTCACCATACCCAAGTATCCATTGTCTACAAAATCCTGTAATGCCTGAAAATCCTCTTAGTTGCTTGAGGGTTTTGCGGAGAGGAAAGGAGGAAATAGGCTTAATGCTTTCTTCCCCTAATGCTCTGGTCCCCTTAGAAGGCACTAAGCCTAGTCACTTCACTAAGGTTTTGCAAAACTGGGCCTTGGGTTTTGAAACTTATATCCTCTGTTAGCTAAGAAGTTGAGAAGAGCTTTAGTGCCTTCCTGAGAAGCTTTCTTAGTTGGGGAACAGAGTAGAATATCATTAATATACTGCAAGAGCCTAACTTGGGGATGAGATGATTCAGAGAAGTCTTTTGACAGTGCCTGTCCAAACAGGTGAGGACTATCTCAAAATCCCTGAGGCAGCACCATCCACGTTAACTGGGTGGTCTTGCCAGAGGGATCTTTGAAGGCAAACAGGTATGAGAGTCTAGATGTAATGGTATGCAGAAAAAGGCACCCTTTAAATCCAGGACTGTAAGCCATTTAGTTCCCTCAGGTGTTTGAGTTAACAGGGTCTAGGGATTAGGCACCACTGGATGGATTGGAACTACAGCTTCTTTAATGAGGTGGAGGTCCTGAACTAGTCTCTATTCCCCATTGGGTTTCTACACTCCTAATATTGGGGTGTTGCAAGGGGCTATTATAGGGTTTGAGGAGACCCTGCATCTTTAGATTATTAATAATGGCTTTTAGCCCTTTCCTAGGCTCTGGCCTCAGGGGATATTGTTTCTGGTTAGGAAAAGAAGTGGGATAGTTAAAATAGATCTGGACTGGCCTAGAGGTTATAGCTAGACCTAATCTTGAGTTGCCTACATTTCTGGATTAATGTTAACTTCCATCGGGGGGGGGAAAGGATTATTATTAAATTAAAAAAGGAAAAAACCCCCCCTTTTTTTTTTTTTTGGGGGGAAAAAAGAAAAAAAAAAGCTTGGTTTTTAAAAAGGATTAAAACAGACTCAATTTATGGAGTCTAGGAATCTTCACAGTAGTGCAGACGGACTTCCACTCGCCCTCCCTCGCCCAACCTCCTGCACACCTTCTCCTCTTAGTTTATTCATATTTTAAATCTTTCTTCCAAGTTTAGCCTGCAACCATCTGACTGGATACAATAGGTCACTTGAAAAAGAAGAAAGCCCAATAAACTGAATTGCAAAGACAGCAAGATTTAAAAAAATTAGTTTATCCTGAGGCTATAAGGATTCTGGTCCCCAACCAAGCCAGACTATCTCTGCCTAGTAAAGGAGGGGACTTTCAGGCACAATTAAAAAGACCTGAGTAAATAGTGAGTCCCCCATCTGCAGCTAAGGCATTGAGTGAAGAATCGGGTTAGAGTTTTTCCTGAGACGCCCCAGTCAGTCATGCTGTGGGAACAGGGGAGCCCTGGATTAGAGAAGAGGAGAGAGAAACTGGCTTCAGTATCCGGAAGATCTACCTTCCCTCCTTCAATCTCCAGAATCACCCTAGGTTCCTGTGCTGTAATGGGAGCCTGAGCCAGGGGTTTGAGCCCCAGGACCTGTCAGTCCTACTGGACCATTTATGAGACTGGTTCTGCACCCAGTGAACTCTGCCTCCAGGAGCAGATCGTCTCCAGTGGTTTCTGCCACAGGCTGGACGGGGTTGAGGTGGCTTCAACTTGCTGACTGGGCATTCCTTCTTAGAATGCCCTGACTGGCCACATCGATAACAGCTAGTGGATGCACCTCGGGGATCCTGGACTTTGTAAGCTTGCAACACTCCCACTGGAACCTCTGTCCTTCTCTTGTAATCCCTCTCCTTGCCTTGGGCCTCCGCTAGATCCCTATTGTAAAAGACCAAAGTGGCTATTCTCAGGAGGCTTTCTGGTTGATATCTGGTCCAGTAGCTTGCTTCAGTAGATTCCTTCTAATATCAGGAACTGCCTGTGTAATAAACTTGTCCTTCAGGATGAGCGGTTCTCGACTGAATCAGGGGATAAAGAGGTGTATTTTATTAGTGCCTCTCTCAGCCTTTCCATAAAGGCTGTGAGATTCTCGTCTGGTCTTTGGTCTATCACGGACAGTTTAGAGTAATTGAGAGGTTGGGCCCTGGTTTTCTGTAAGCCCCCTAATAGGCGCTTTAAAACGTGCTTCCTTTTCCATACATCTCTTGGGCTATTGGGGTTTCAATCTGAGTTGTCTACTGGAACTGCTTCCCTTACTGGTGGAAATGGAGTTTCCACTTCTTCCTCACCTTCCCTACCCCCTCTTCTCCTTGATCTGCTATAGGAGGCATGTTGCTCATCTCCGCATTTTTCTGCTGCCTGCAGAACGGCCTCCTTTTCAGATGCAGTGAGGGTCTGACTTAGCAGCAACATAACATCCCACCTTGTGGAGTCAAACACCTGAGTTAAATTCTGGAAAATTTATATATACCTATTGGGGTCGTCAGAAAATCAGCATAAGTCTTCCTTTATTTACTTAAGATCTTGAAATGAGAAGGGAACTTGAACCCTCATGGCACCATTTCCATCAGGCATTTCCTGCGGAGGTAAGAGTGAAGGGGGAAGAGTAGGATATCCTGGAGATAGAGGAGCTGGAGGAGCTGATGGGACTACTGAAGGGAGACTGGAAGGGTTGGGACATTCAATAGCTGTCTCAGATTGCTCCTCTGGAACCTGTTTTAGCTCTGCAGAGCTATTCCCTGTGGGCTTGCCTGCCATGGCAGCTAACAGGGGGGCTCCAAGCCGACAGAGGAAACCCTGACTGTGGCAGAAAACAGTTGGTTATATTAGGAGGCTGGAGGAGGCGGTGTCTGATTTACGCAGGGCCCAGGGAAATTGGATTGACAAGGTATGTCATTCACATAGCCTGTCACAAAACTGGCCCTCCCACTCTAGCCTTTTAATATGCAAATTCAGGGTGCCATGAAGTTGTACACACACGCACACATAGAGATATCTGGGGGCGGCCATGATGTTTGGCACACATGGTGTTGAGAAGAAGGCGGGAATTGCCATGTTGGATGGACCCAGTTTCTAAAGGCTGGCATTTGTATATCAAAGCTTGCTGGGCTGGCCCTTCAAAGCATTTTTCTGCTAGAAAAGAGATGTTTCTGGAGCTGCGTTAAAAGAAAATAAAATCTTACCAAGGATGCCTTATCCTCTCTATCTGCCTAAAATAATATCTTCATAACTCCTATAATTAAAGATGAGGTGTTGACTTATAATCCTTCTTGTATGAATCTATGGAGTACAGATTAGCAAACTTTTTCTGTAAACGACCAGATAGTAAATAGTACTGGCTTTGCAAGTTTTGTCATTTCTGTTGCTGCTGCTGAGCTCTGACATTACAGCATGAAAGGAGTCATAAACAACATGTAAGCTAATGGGTGTTGCCATGTTCCAATATAACTCTATTTAAAGGAGCACAGATAGAGGCACGGAAGATAATTTATGTATGAATAATATTTATTCCTTATATGACTGCTGCTGTTTTTTCTTTGCACTAAAATTATCAAATTATTTATTATGACAACTTCCTTGAGAGAATACTAATCTTTCTTCATCATTTTACTTTAAAATATTCAAAATGTTTTAAGTATGCTGACAATAATTTAATAGCATTAAAGCAATGAAATGGTGAACTCCCGAAAAGCTAATTCACACCCACAGTTTATTAGTAAAGGAAAAACTAGATATTAATTATAGGGATTAGCATTCAGTATGTATCAGATCACAGAAAGGTTCAGCAATTTATTTAATCTATTTGATTTTAAACTTCTAATTTGAAATATGAGATTTTCAAGTTAAAATATATCTAACGTGAATTTTACATTAAAAACAAGGATCTTCCTCACTTAGTGACTGTTGTCACATTAAGATGACGACCTTGAATGCTTATGCACATTGCTGAATTGTAACTGGGAATGAAAAATCACTAATAAAATTGCTGATTCACATGATTACGAACAGAAACAAATTTCATAGTCATAAGCAGCAATGTCACTCTTGTCATCTTTGTCTTACATATTGATTTTTTGTTTATGTGACATAATTTTATGACTCTAACTTTAGTGCAATTCTAAAAATCAAAAAAATATATTAATATAACCTCCTAAATTAGCAGCCAAGAATGGAAAAGGAAGTCAATGTAAATAATAGGAGAGGCCAACTGCGTAATTTTACTGTTCTGAATTTGGAATAAATGTCGAATTATTCCATTTTTCAAATACATTTATAACATAAAATCTATAAAATGCCGAGTTTTGTTAGGTTTAAGAGGAATTTAACATTTTATATTCAAAAAAGACAGGCTTTAACTATTTAAATTTTATGAAAATGTGCTTTGATATATTAGTGTCTATATGAATAATTTAGCAACCCTTCATCTGTAGTGTAATCCCAGGGAACTTCTTTAATAACCCTTGCTATTTTAGCACCTATGAAAACAATGTTCTTCTAACTTACACTTTTAATTTCCATTATCTTAATTTGCATCTATTAAACTGTCTAATTTAAATTCATAGTTTTTCATTAAAAAGGCTTAAGCAATGATGTGGAAAGATACTCTGAGGACTTTTCCCCCCAAATCTTTGTCACTTATGAATTTCATCCCTTACTAAATCTTGGGTAGAAGTTTTATTCTGGGCAATATATTTTTGAAGGGTAAACTATGTTCGATTAAGGAAAACACCATATTTTTAAAAATTAATCTCTCTCCTAAATTAACAGTGTGAGTACTCTTATAATAAGTCAAAATACAACAAATCATATATAAACAAGAGGCAATTGTAGACTTAAGAACATTTTTATATATATTATAATACTACATCTACATTGAACACCAAGAATGATATACCCTTCATGTCTACTGATTTTTCATCCATATCTTTATCCACAAATATTTTGGGATGCTTAACTTTTAATTTTATACTTATATTCCCACATACTGAGTTTATATAGTTATCCACAAATATCCAAAGTTTTAAAAAGCGATCCGTAGCACCGTATTGGTTTTCCTGTATATGTTAGTGAAGATAATGACATTGTCCTTCTTGACAAGGATATATACATGATAAAGATGCGGTTTAAAATCCTAACATCCATTAATTAAGTAAATTTAGAATATTGATAGTGTCTCTGAGGGGCAGATCATTGTGCTGGGGCTTGTGTGAGATGAAACATTGAAGATTTGTCTACAAAGAAGTCTATGTTAAAGAAGTTATACTGTAGTAGAAGAAATTTGTAGACACCGTTTTATATACATTTTGAATCACGCTAACCCACTGCACTTCTGTAGCTTCTGTTTGGACTACAGGGAATAATTTGTACTGTGGGGTCTAGCACTCTAACAGGGTTTGATAAAAACAGTTGAATAAACTGTTTCCAGATGACTCTGTTATTCCCCTTCACCTTTAATCCCCCACTTTTCCCAACCTGAGGTAACTACAATTCTGACTTCTATCACTCATTGGTTAGTTTTTTCTCTTTTTAATCATTTTGTAAATATAGGAATATAAAGTACACTATTTTGTGTCTGGCTTTCTTTGCTCAACATTATGTATATGAAATTTAGCCATGTTACTATGTGCATCTTTTTTTTTTTTTTTGGTGTTTAAAAAAGTCACTGCGTGACGTTTGCTTGCATGAATATGTCATAGTAGCATATTCATGTGGTTATTTGTGAGGTTAAGTTTTCATCTGATTCCTTCATATCATGAACAAAACTACCATGATTTGGATATTGGATATAGATCCACTGTACCCAACAGTGGAATTTGCTGATTTAACAGATTGGCAACTGCTTAGCAATAGCAGA
Source organism: Mandrillus leucophaeus (assembly GCF_000951045.1). Classification (NCBI taxonomy): domain Eukaryota; kingdom Metazoa; phylum Chordata; class Mammalia; order Primates; family Cercopithecidae; genus Mandrillus; species Mandrillus leucophaeus. The sequence continues at coordinate 2,715,371 of NW_012108808.1, read as the reverse complement.
TAATGTCAAACCATTTTTCAACTATGTAATGATATATCATTGTAATTTTTATATATATTTCCCTGGTAATTAATAAGACTGAACAACTTTTTATATGCTTAACTGAACTGTGTAGTTAAGTCTTTGTCAGTTTTTTTATTGAATTGTATTTTTTCATATTTGCTTGTAGATTTCTTTAAATATTCTAGACATGTGTTTTTATTATATATATTAATTATAAAACTATTTTCCCAACTTGTGGCTTGTCATTCTTTTTGTCATGCCTTTTGATGAACAGAAATTCTTAATTTTAATTAAGGCCAATTTATCAATCTTTTGCTTTAGGATTAATGCATTTTATAGTTTTGTGCATTGTTTATGAAATCTTTGCTTACTCCAGGGTCATGGATATACTATATTCCCTATCCCCTAGAAGCTTTATTTTTTATCCTTTCACATTTGGTCTCTGATTCTTTTCTGATTTACTTTATTTATTATGTGATGTAGAAGTCAAGTTTCACTTTTTTCATATTGTTATCCAATGATTTCAACATTGTTCATTTTTGAAAGGCCATCTTTTCTCCCACTGAATTGCAGTGGGCTTTATTTTAATTTAGGTAGCAATACATGTGTGAACCATTTTGTTATTGTTGTTGTTTGTTTGTATATTTGTATATCTTTGTGCTAATTGTGTTGCTTTATTTGTTTATCTTTGTGCTAATCTAGTTTTTCTTTACTTACTCTTCTAAGCTATTCATGATAAGTTATTCTTGAGTTTCTAATTTTCAATGTTTTATAATTTAAAGTATATTACAAAATGGTACTTTATATTGCATTCAAACACCTTCCTACATTTTAGAACTATTTTCTAGTAGTAACAGTAAGAGCTAGTTGATTTTAAGGCTAGTTATTTGTGGCATACAATGCCAGATGAAAAGAAGTAATTATGAAAAACAATTGGTCAGGGGAACTCTGGACCAGCTTTTTTCTTATGCTGAACAGCAGACTCAAGATTATCACAACCTACTGCCCCACCATCATTCTGAATAATATATGGATAGTCTTTATTACTTAGGATTTAATGAACATTTTAAAAAGATTATAATTTACTTTAAAATGCCTGAACTGTTATCTGAAGTGAAACTGTGTATATTTAACTAAACAAACGACAATTAATAAAGAGAGGTGTTTGTATATATTTTGTTTTTCTCTCAAAGATTATTGCAGAAATCTATAACTAACATCAGTTATGTAATCTAGTCTGAAATAACTTCTAAAGGTCCTGTTGATTTGCTTCTGGGTTATGTGCTAAATTATTTTATTCTCATTATATGGAAATTAAGTGTAATTGCTGCAAAGCTTTCTTTAGTAATACTGATAATTATATTAATTCTCAATGATAGCAACTTGTATGAAATTTACTTAAAGCAAGAGATCTTTATGTTTACTTTTCAATAGAGGCTCTGTTTTCTTCCCTTAAACTCTGCAGTCTAGAGCATGTTTGCTGCTGTTCCGCCCCTTTTGCTAAATCTGAGTGAACCAACTGCGGGAAGGGAATTTCCAGATCTCATCCCAAACGTGTTATAGAGTTTTTTCCTCTGACATCAAATGAAAATTTCTTTTCCCCTTTTCCGTGCTTCACAGTCTACTAAGGTTTTCCAGGGTAATACAACAGGTAATCAGGAGTGCTTTGTGATTAGGCAAGTTACCTGGAGCTAGTAAATT
>NW_012108808.1:2709682-2713307 GCF_000951045.1 Mandrillus leucophaeus | reverse complement strand
AAATCATAAATATGAAAGAAAGATTCTGAAATAATCTTTTAAAAATTAAATGTTAGCTAACAAGAACAGAAAAGGCAACACATAGTCATAGGATTTGAGTCTCTTGTTTTAACTTTCATTTTGATTTGTAGCGACTGTAGCTTCTCCATCAGAGTTGATGAAAAATGGTTTGAAAAAGAAAACTACTGGCCTAAGGACAGAAAATTGTCAAAATAATATAGTTCTTTTCTTCTTTAAAATTGTTCTTTCTTTTCTATTCTGTTCTCTCCTTTGCTCTGTTCCTTTTTCTCCCCTCATTTTCTGTTTTCTTTTTCTTTCTCTCTCCTTACTTTTATTTTTCTTCTTCTCCTTCTTCTCTGCCTTAATTTTCAGGTTTCTAATGTCTGTGTATTTCCAGTATTGTTTTTGAGGGTAAGGGTGGCACATATATGGCAGAATAAAGACTGCTACCATAAAAGTGATCATCTATAGGCTTCTTATTCTAACAGCAAAGAAATGTTTCTGCATACCTTAAATGTGTCTCATTTACGTAAAAAGAGGATGAAACAGAAATGGTTTATATTATTAGTTGAGATTCTGAGTTATCAAAAACTTGGTACATTTTCTATATAAATGCATTAGATCATTTAAATATGTTTCTTTACATATCTAGAAATTTTTCCATTAGACTCTCCTTGCTGGTTTCCACATCACACTAATCACATATTTGCAAATGAGACTCATTTCAGTCTCATTTCTTGACTCTGCCTTATTTTACACTATCTCTTGTCCAAAATACTCTTTTCAAAGCCATCCTAGACTTACATAGTATACACATTTCTGAATTGTTTCTATTTATCTAGCCATTGCTTCACTTTCACTATATTAAAACACCTTTTTCTCTATCTTTAAATATTTTATTTAGAAAGATCTGAACCTTAGCCCTACGCTCTTTTTTTTGGATGTTTCTGCTCTCAGTGACCTTATCAATTTCCTTGGTTCAGTTAGTAGGGTAATGCTTATGACTCCAATTTGCACCTACAGTCATCCATTTAAAACGTTCAAACCAATATATTCAACCTGCTACTAGAAATTTTGTCTGGCTGTCTCGTAGGTAATGCAATCAGTATGTTCACCTTTGACCTCATTACTTTCCAGAGCCCTCTCCTACCCAACTTGCAAAATTTGCTCATCATTTAATATTCAATTTTTGGCCAATGGAACAATCATTTATTTGCCTCAAACAGAAACTTTAGAATAATTCCTCACCCTTATTTCCCTCTAACCTACAATACCCAGTCCATATAAATAAACACCAAAGCTTTTTAGTTCACTTTCCAAAACACCTTTGAACTTGTCTATGTATCTCTAATTCCACTAACATATCCAATTCCAAGACATCCAAGATCTTTTCTTTGGACTATTACAATAGACTGCTAGTGTCTGTGTCTAATCTTCTTCTCTTCTAATCTATTCACACACTGATGAAAGAATGTGATCTTTTAAAGTACAAATTCTGTCCATTTTTGGCTTGTTTATTAATTGCTTTTCAGAACAAGTTCAACTTTTTTAACATGATTGTCAAAGCTCTCTGTGATCTACCCCTAAATATTAACAGAAGAATTCTGGCTTGTTTGTTATTTAACTCTAAGTCAAGAACCAAAAGTGTTAAGATTAAGATAGAGTACATACTCTATCCCCAATATGAAGAACTCTCAGAATTAGATACATGGGTATTAGCCAAATACCCAATTTCACAATGTCTTCATTTTATTCCCAAATCTGCTAAGTAATATTAAAAATCAGAAAAGAATAGAGGTGTATAAATACAATAGTCTTCTTCTAAAACAGCATGTGTACTAATTCAAAAGGTCAGTGTTAATCTAGGGCTGCTCCGTTTTGGACCAAATGGACAATTTGGTCCATTTGTCTGTTTGAACAGTATGAGATCTGTCCAATCTCATAAACTTCTCAGGTGAGTAGGTCTATAGGCTGACTGATATTGTGTATATGTTCTCTGTCAATGTTTTAACTTTAGAATTCTCCCCGCTTGCCAGGCATGTTGTAAAACATGATATACATAAGCTTCAGGTCAAAAAATAAGCCAGTATTTTTCTTTGGTATGGTTAGGGTTCTAGATGTCAAAAGGAGACCCAACTTTTCTCCTTATAAAATAAATCTCTTTTACCACTTCCAACACTATAAGCTTCTGCTGATTCATATGGCTCATGTAGCAGGGCTTCTTACAACACAGCCCTATGCCAGCTACAGCGTTCTTTCCTGCTTTGTTATCCACTCAACGTTGACAGCTTTTCATATTGTTCAGTAATTGGGTCAGAGAAGTATTGCTAAGTATAAAATATACTGAATTCAGAACCCAAAGAGGCTCATCAGGCAATGAGATTTTCAAGGGGTAGGAAGGGCAAAATGCAATGATTAGCCTTTACTTTAGAGACCACACCCAGGCATGCCCTTGACCCCTGAACTCTTGAACTCCTAAAATCTTATGGATGAATCCAGAACATGAATCTGTAGAATATCCAGACCGGAATCTGTGCTCACCCTCCAGAACACATGCATCTTACCAATGCCTCCACGGTGCTAGTAACCTCTTGCCCATCTGGTCCAAACAATATGATCTCATCAGTGTAATGCATTGATGTGATGCTCTGCAGGATGTCAACATGGTCTGCACTTCGTTGGACTATATTACATTATGTTTCTCATTGGAATAGAAAATGATTTATTCACCAAATCGGTGACTGCATGCCACATACCTGGGGCCATGTAAGACTGCTGTGACAAAAGCACTACAACTGTAATAGCAGCTGCAATTAAGGTCACCATTGGACTGAGCCTGCAGTAGTCTACAGTCACATTGGCAAGTGTTTTTAAAAGTGTCAATCTGTCCTTTATATGCCATCATTATTTGGATCCTCACCAGCAGTGAGGAAATGAATAATCCAGTTCTAAAATCCCATGTTATATACATTGTTGCAGCTGGGTTCTCCAGAAGCAGGTGTTGAGACATATTTTGGTGCATGATGTTAAGGATTAATACCTGTGTAAAGGAGGTGAAGCTAGCAGGATTAAGTAGAAGACAAAGCTGAATAATGACGAAGACCTGAAAAAGCTTTGGTCTACCTAATGTAGAGCTCTAGCACAAGTATTGTCCAAAAGATTGTTCCATGTTAGGTCAAAATAGTTGGGCCTTTTTACCACCACCTCACTCAGATACAAGACTCAGGATTCTGTGGGAAGGGTGTGGCATTGATTAGTTCTCTTTGGTTGAGCTAAACTATCCACTGACTGTGCTTCTCATAGGTGGGCAGAAAGTCCTTTATTAAAAAGGGATGTGGGTGGTGTGTATCTGTGTCTAGCACAGATTGTAATTCATGTTTATGGTATCTTCTCAACATCATGTTCATGAATCCCTAGTGCATCTGAGGAATGATTCAGTCAATTTCCAAAGGGGAGAGAGCACAACTAAATGTACTAAACTCAAATATTACAAGGCACCTACATTTATGAGAATGTCTATTAAATGAATTGTATTCATTAGAGTACAAAAAGGTAAGTATCTTTACCCAGCTCTGTAGACTACTTCCTTCATCAACTTTCACATGTTTATTTTACTTTCATGAAA
>NW_012108808.1:2692338-2709244 GCF_000951045.1 Mandrillus leucophaeus | reverse complement strand
ATATAAATATATAAATGTATATAAAATATATATTTTTTCAGGCATTAAGACATCTAGATCTGTGTAAAATAAAAATCTTACACTCTCAGCTTAGTACATTCTCTCTACTGCAGCTTGGTCTGACTTCACCCTAGGAGTCAGTAGGTAGAAAAGTGCATGATCTATTTCTTCTCTGTATCACAGGAAGCAGTTTGAAACCATCCCATTTCAGTATGCTTTAGATACTTTTTCTTCTAAGTGATGTTTATAGCCTCTACAAGGGTGTCTGCATCTCAATATATATGCCAATACTGTTCTGGTGATATTACCTTGCCTCTAGAAACAAGGCTGTCTTAATGGGGAGTCCTTTTCAAAAAGCCTTATAGTTAACCACATTTTGCAGGGCTTATCTCCAGCCCATTGAATCCTTAACAATCATTTTTTAATCTTCAGTCTCAAAGTAGATACAAAGCTAGCCATTTGAGTTGAGCCAGATATTATTTCCTGAGCTATTTAGTCTCCAAAGCACACATGCCAAAGTCTACAAATGGTTATCGTGAACATTCTCTCACAGAGCTTTAGGTGATATAGGTTTATCTTCAAAAGCAAACTGGCAATTCCAATAAAATAAATTCACCATCTCCAATCTCCACAACTTTCTAACAAATCTCATTTATGTTCTTCAGTCAGGTAATAAAGTAAGGGTCACAAACCAGATTGAAAATATTTTCTCTAGTCCTATTTAGGTGATGGTATTTCTGTCCAAACTTTAAAACAACAGGAAAAGTCTCATTTAACATATTTGTGTATATAGATCCACTTCTCCCAGCCATATAAATATATCAGAATCCTCATATGGTTTATCTGCAGAAGAGGGAAGGCAAATTTAGGAGAAGAAAATGCCTTAGGATTTCACAAAGCGAAAATGGCAAAAGAAATAATTAAATTGCAAAATAGATTACATATAAATAGTTCGATGGTACTACATATCTTCAATTTTGAGAACGTCATGATATAATACATATAATATGCCTACTACATATCATGTGATTTGCTTTATCTGATCCCACGTATCCCTGAGGATGTAGTCTCATACATACCTCTGTTTTGGGGATGAGCAAACTGTAGCTGCATGATTTGTTAGCATTTCACTACCAGTAAATGGCATTCTACATTTCAAACCCAGTTCTGTCAGAGTTCAGAGCCCAAGTATTTCCAAAGACATTTTTCCAGTCTGTATTTAGGTATGATCAGCATTGAGGAGATGGAAGGAAATTAAGGGTCCTGCGCAATCTTCTTACATTTATTTATAATCTAATTTATGTTTGTTTGTTTAATGTAACTCCTATTGTATCACTCATATTTTGTCACTCCCAGGCATTAGTTTGTCTTTAATCAATGTAGTGTGCTTATACTAAAAAAATACAATCCAAGATTGAAATGGATAAATTTGAAGAAGGCCATTTGGGTGAGGATAGAGGAATCTCAATGTTAACGACTCCCCAGTGCAGGTGTCAAATAATAATTTATTCCTATTGGTGGAACCCAAGGGAGAGATTTGTGTGAGTGTACCCCTATATATATATAATATATGTACATACATATATGATATATATAAATATATAAAATAGATAAGATATATATGTGTACATGAATATATGTGGGTGTATATGTAGAGAGAGAGGACAGTAAACACACACATGTATTCAAGTGAGATAAGACGCATTTGCATGAAGGTGCATTTATGTATAAGATAAGGTGCGTTTGCACAAAAACTTAATACAGAACTGAAGATAGACAAATTATTTAGATTGTTAAATTGAGTAGGAGAAGGGTGTTTACTTCGGCCACCCCTAGGTATCTAGGCAGTAACCATAAGAAATATTTTAAGCACTTAATATATAGCAGGCAAATAAAATAGACATATTTTTCTGTCACAATGGGGCTTATATTTTATCAGTATTAATAATTAAACAAGTAAAAATAAGGGTGTTTGGTTGGTGTATGGTGAATGGTCACCACTACTTAACCCATGTCCATTATTAGAGGTATTGGAGGTGTTGTTTAAAACACGTCTGTTTCAAACAAACAAGTATAATTACACTTGCCAGATGCATTCCAAAATATTCAGCTGTTAATCATTTATTGCCTCTTTTATCAAAAGCCAATCTTAGGTTACAAAGGGAGAATATCCCCAAAAGTAATTTCTTAAGGTGAATCCACAAAATGAATCTTTAATGACTAACCCTCATCAACTTTTAACTTAAATGTCTTTCTGATCTAAATTAGCTAAGAGATTTAGACTATCAAATATGTTAACCTGTTAAGAACCCTTGGATTACATACCATAATTATGTGACTCAAAATAAAACTCTATCATTTACATGGGGTTAGATTACTAACTCGCATTTGCAGAATATCTTATTCAGCAGTTACTCTGGTTTGTAATTGAGCATGAGGAGGGGCTGTAATGTGGACAAGTTATATTTTTTAATTTAAACCTAATAGGAACCTGAACATTTTGTGTTATTATTTCTGAGCAAGTTCAACATGGCCAAGCAACCATGTCACTGCTGCTGCCACCATTATTGCTGCAGGTAGTGAAACCTCCTATTTGTGGTGCTAATTGACAAGGTGAGACCATGGCAGTTAGCACTGGCCAGAGTGGACTCATAGAGAAACTACGTTTCCCAGTGACAATCTGGAGAGGTTTTGATACAAAGCACAAAGCTATAGTATAGTGATGCCCAATGGGAACATTGACCAATGGAAGACGGGTTTTGGCAGGGGGCTTTTGGATAAATTCTTCACAGTTCTTCATGGTAGCTGAAGAATGACAAGGTTCATACATCTGGAACGGAAACCTTTACTTCTCATAAAGGGTTGCAGCCTACAGGGTGGCCAATTTGATATGCTGGGGAGCACAGCCTCCAGTCAGAAGCCCAAAGCAGTTGGAGGAAGAGGAAAGAGGATTACTAATTTATGCTGAGCAGTAGGGCTGACTATGCATATTAAATAAGCTATAAGAAGAGTCATAAATATTTATGATGGGAGAAATGCACGCATGCGTAATGGAGCTTCCTCCTTTTTCATGGGTTCCAGGTAGACTAGCCAGAACCACTCTGTGGTTGGTGGTTTCTTATCAGGAAAAACGTTTGTCAATTGTGTCCAAACAGCAAAAGAGAGGGCAGTGTCAGTTGGTTGGTTGATATCATTGATGGAGTTTCATGTAAGGGCTGGTTTCTGTATAGCCTGTAGGGAAGAGAGCTTAATAATGACTGTTAGTGAAGTACGGAGTATAACTAGGCAAGGTGTGTCTGACCTTCTAAAGTAAAACTAGGCAAGGTTTGTCTTGACCAAGAACTCAGCTTTCAAGGTTACTCTGGGGTCCCCTTGGCCAAAGGCGTTTCCATTCAGTGAGTTGTGGGACTTTCAATTTCATTGCTATTTCTCACTCACCTGGAAAGGACCTTTCAAGACATTACTTCATGTAGCCTCCGTAAAGATACTGGGCAGTTATCTGCTTCTGGCTGGGATAGGATCTTACACAACGCTGTTTCTTAAAAATCCCTTTGAACTTGAGGAAAACTTACCCATTTCCTTTATTAATAAAATATGTGCCACCAATTTCCCCACAGGCCAATCCCTCCATTTCCTATTCATTTGTTATCTTATTTTTAAAATATGTGTTAAGCATCTACTATGTGCTAGTAACTATGCAGGATACAGCAATAAAAAAAAAAACAGAAATAGTTTCTACCTTCCTGAAGCTCACATTCTAATGTTACAGAGTAAAAGAAACACATGAATACATATATATTTATGTGGGCATAGCAGTTAGCAATTAGTGTCGTGCAGAAAAATGAAGCAGTGGAAGGGGAGGGATTTGTTCGTTAGCAAAAGGCTCTTCAAGGATCTGACATTTGACCCTAAATAAAGGGCGCTGGCTGAATGAACATTAAAAGAAAAAAACATTCCAGAAAAAAGAGTTAAGGCAAAGGGCTGCAGAGCTCCATGCTTGGGGCTTCACAGAACTGGGAGTCCAGTGTACCTAGGGAAGCCATTGCTTCTGATGCTCCTGTTTTAGGAATGCATATTCACCATTAAGGACACAAAGGGTAAATGTAGGCAAAATAATAGCATGCTTTGTGCACAATGAAGGGCTATCCCAAGATTTCATTACTTTTTTATCAGAATGAGCTTTCAAATCTCAAATAGAGGCAGGGCATCACTAATATGACATGAGCATATGTATTTGTAGCTAATTAATTAACTAAGCCCCATTCTTTGAAAATATTCACTTACATCACATCTCTTTGTGAGGGAGAAAAAATCTATGATGTCTGAGAAAATTTTTTTGTTATTAAAAATTAAATGTTATTAAGTGTATCTTCTCAGTCACTCTCGTGACAGACTGATAATGGGGCCCATTTAACAGTCTCTGTGAATGAATTTATGTAAGAAAATTCTCATATTTACATTCCTATGTAAAATGTAAAATGTAAAATTCTCATGTTTACATTCCTTCATAGGAATTTACATTCCTTCATAGGAATTTACATTCCTTCATAGGAATGTAAATATGGTATCAACGGAAATATGAGCATTTTAGAGATAATAGGAAAGGAAATGTATAATCCACATATATAACTACATTTCCTTCTTGACAATGGTGATTAGATGGTTCCCAATTTAAACATTACTTTCTATTCAAACCAGAGTTTTTCATTCTATAAATATTTATTGTGTGCCTAGTATGTGCCATGTACTGTTCCAGGCTGTGGGGACATATTAGGAAATACAACACAGGAAAAGCTCTGCCCTCTTGGACTGATTTTTCTGTTTTGTGCTCTTAAGTTTGTACCGGATTTTAGGTGTGATAGGAATTTATTTTGTAAAGCTATAATAAATTTTCAGATTTATTAAATGTTGATTTGGAGCATAGAGATACGAAATTAAGGCAACCGCTATGGAACTCAAGAGTTCCATTTAAAAGATTTATGGTTTCTCTCTTTCTGTATGGGCAGCAATATAAAGCACCATTTTTAATAAAATGGTATGCCATTTTAATAAAAGAAAATGTTTTTATTATTGATAGACCTATTCTAACTTGTGAAGTAGTTTGTTCATTGTGATGCTTAAAACATGTTAGCAAGCTTTAAGTTTAAGCATTTTATTCATTGCTATGAGTATGTTTATCTACAGTACTTTTACAAGCAAATATTCCTAAGTGGTAATATGGCAATTATGCTTTACTTTTTCTAAAACTTAATTTACATTGACTTGTTTACTGTCTTTCATTCTTGAGGCAGCATTACAAAAGATTTCTTAAGTAAGCGAAAACCAGACCATACATTTCTTGCAATTTCCATAAATTCACTGTGGAACTTCAAAAGCAACATTTAAAAACTTAACCAACAAAACAAGGTATACTTAGAAATAAAAATAATGGATATTTTCTCAAAGAACTACAAGCACATGCTTTGTACCCGTCGTCCAAGCTACTTGGGAGGCTGAGGTGGGAGGACCCCTTGAGTGGAGAAGTTCTGGGCTGTAGTGCGCTATGCTTATCAGGTTGTCCTTGGCGTCAATATACTGACCTCCTGGGAGCAGGAGACCACCAGATTGCAAAAGGAGCAGTGAATTGGCCCAGATCAGAAATAGACCAGGTCAAAATTCCCACACTGATCAGTAGTATGATTGAGCCACTGCACTGCAACCTGAGCAAGATAGTGTGACTCCATCTTTAAAAAGAAAAAAAGAAAAAGAACATTGCTTTGCATGTTTATAGAGCTAATCATATACTAAGTCCCTCTTGATTTTATATATCAACATTTGGATTTTAAGAAATGTTGTTAATGGCATTATCTTTAGAACTGGCTGATCTCCAAGATGTTGCCTCTCTACTTGTTTCATTCAACATATGTTTTAGGCACTAGGATTATAAACAAAGAAACAAATAAAATATGATCTTTATACATTAAATTTTATTAATAGAGGCAGACTCATGAGAACATAATTACACTGAAATATGGCAGGTACATTTTATGTGTGGACTATGATACAAGTTCTATTATTGGAAAAGTAAAAAACGATTCTGTTTCAAGGAATCTATAAAATAATTGAAATATCTCAAGATTAGATGGAAGCATATCCTTAGTGTATCATAGCAAGAGAGAAGGGATTGGTGTAAGCAAGGATTTTCAGAGAATGTCACTTCTAAGCCAGGTCATCAATGACAGGGTTTTTATCAGGTTAAGAAGAGGATAAAAAGTGATACAAGTAGATGAAGCAGCATGTAAAATAGCATAGAAGAAAAGGGGATTCTGGCGTTCTAGAAACTGTAGAGTGATCAATGTAGCTACAGAAGGTAGGTGATTTTAAACAAATACATATTTCTACTGTAGTAGCAGCGGAATAAGTAGTTTAGAGGGAGCTACATAGAAAAAAGGGTGATTTGGGAAACAGTTGTAATAATCCAGAGAAGAGTGATTTTCTACTTCATAAAGACGTAGCAATGAGAAAAACAATTTAAGAGAGAGCATAGATGAAGAGCTGATAATACATGGGAACTGGTAGGAAATGGTGAGAGAAAAGAGGTATTAAGAAAGACTTCTAGTTTTCAAGAGCTATTCCTGGAAAAAATGGGAGCATGAACATAGAATTTCATAAAACATTAAATGTAGAAATGGCGCAGATTTTGGAGATACTATGTTTACATTGGGAGATTAGAGATAGGTAAACATTAATAGAGCACAGGAAAGAAGAAGGAAAGTTCTAATGTAACAGAAATGACAGGTGATAAAAAGTTTAAAAGTTGACACTGCATTTCCCAAGTAGGACATTTTTAGTGACCAGAAGGAGGAGTTTCAATGGGACAGTGAATTAAAACATAAGATTGTAATGAATCTAACAAGAGGACATACAGCCACAAAATATGCATTCCTTTTTAAACACAATGGACCTAAAGGGAAGCAGGAAATGTATATTTTTGAAATTTCTTTTATTAAAGAAATGATAGTCTTGAAATACATTTATGTTTATTTTAAAGCCAGTATAGAATTTGAAGATAGAGATAGGAATAAGAGTGGATAAGGAAGAGTCTCTGAAGATACGGGAAATTTACTCAAAATACAATTGAAGTACAAAAGAGGAAGGAACTTCCTCTGCCTGTGAGAGTTGACAGGCACATTGTGGTACGCATCCTATCCTATTTATTACATTTTAAAATATTTAACAACTAGGGACATATAAATGTATATGTGCCTTTTTTTCTTTTTCTGTAAGGATATGAAGTGTTACCAGTGCAATTTCTCTCTTCTGTCGTCCTTTGCATAGCGTGTTCAATCTAGCCAGATTCCACCTAAATATATCTATTTATGGAATAATGAAAGAATGGAAGACCTAGGAGTGATTTAAAGCTTCTTTGGTTATCAGTTTTACCCAACAAATGTCATTTTCTGTTTAAAGATCACAGTGCTCCTAATGTGTGTGTGTTCCTGTTGCTGACCCTTATTAAAGGTTTGCTAACAGCATAAAGATATGAATGAGTACCAACGTGAACGGGAAGGGTAAAAGGAAAAGATGAAGGTTGTTTGTTTATTAAGGTATTTCAGGTTTTGATATGACTAACCTTTTCCTAGGAATGCATTTCAGGCCACTCTAATCTCATTCATTAAGTCACTACTCAAGGAAGCTCAGACTAATACTATGTTCTTGCAGGAAGTATTTTTTCCTTTAAAACAATTTCTCTCATTTTTCTAAAATAATATCTTTATAATATATTAATTAGCATTATCTGATAAGAATACTACTAGCAAAATAAATAATGCAAAAAAAGATTTCTCTGTTTTAAAACTTTCAGAGTGTCTGTGATAGCTTCAAAGCATATCTGCATATTCTTTGGTAGTCTTTTTACCAAAAAAAAAGGAGTCCAATTCTGTCCCCGTTGAATACAGGATGGTCTTAGCAACTCAGTTCTAACCAGTGCTGGTAGGTGGAAGTGCTGCTGTCCAGACTGTGCTAAGTCATAAAAAGGCCATGCAGCTTCCTCCAGCTCTTTTTCTGTTAGCGGGTTGCTTATTCTTGAAATACGGTCACCACGCTGTGCAAAGGTCAAGCAGCCACATAGAAAGTCCTTCTGTTGGTGTTCTGGCAACACCTCAAGCTGAGGTAGCAGCTGACAAACAGATAACTATAAGAAATACAGTCGGCCGGGCGAGGTGGCTCACGCCTGTAATCGCAGCACTTTGGGACGCAAGGCGGGCGGATCACAAGGTCAGAAAATGGATACCATCCTGGCTAACAGGGTGAAATCCCGTCTCTACTAAAAATACAACAACAAAAAAAAAATTAGCCGGGCGTGGTGGCGGGCGCCTGTAGTCCCAGCTACTCGGGAGGCTGAGGCAGGAGAATGGCGGGAACCCGGGAGGCGGAGCTTGCAGTGAGCCGAGATCGCGCCACCGCACTCAGCCTGGTCTACAGAGCGAGAGCAAGACTCTATCTCAAAAAAAAAAAAAAAAAAAAAAAAGAAAGAAATACAGTCAATTGAAGGTGCAGGCGATTCCAGCATCCAGCCTTTGCCCAGGCCCAGTTGATGCCAAGTAAGTTCTATCAAATCTTTCATGAAGATTCACAAGCAAAATGAATGTCATTGTTATAATCTTTGGATTTTGTAGTGGTTTATTATTTAACTGTAGATACTAGAATGACCATCTACTAGCTAATGATACAATGCAGTTTGTGAGAGGAACAAACAATATGTTGTTTTCTGAAATTTTCTCATAAGAGAAATGTGTGTGCTGTAGAATCCAATTTGAGGAATGTTTAACATCAGTCTTTTCTCTGAACTTTTAAATCAACCTCTTCCTTTAAAAAAATGCTGAGTAATATAGGGTATATGTCTTAAAATGTCTACTGTTTTCATCTATGATTTTCCAAAATTATAACCTGATAATGCTGCATTTTTTCCAAGGGGTCTATCACTTCCACTACACACACACACACATATATTTACTTTCCTTTTTTGTTAGGACAGAATAATATATAAAGTAGAAGTTACCCCAACTTGTTATTTTGGTTTCTTAGAGAAGAATTAATGAATCAAATAATTCAGGAGTTTTTTGAACACTGTATTTTAAGCAAATGAATACTGAATAGGACTGGCTATTTGAAGTACTTCCATAAAACATTGTGTTCTATCAAAACCGTCTTCTTTCACTACATGAATGTACATAGTATGTTTCCTTACTGATATCATTTCAGTTTTATTCTTCTTTGGTTATCAGTAAACTTCTACCTTCACATTCATACATTTCCATGAAAATATGGACTTTCAAGAACTACATTTTGTACTCTGCCTTTCCTCTTCAGAAATATATTTCTTTTGAATATGGAATACCTGTAGCACATTGCCATTTTCCAATTTTAATTTCCATTTCACAAAGTCACAGTGAGAACAATAAGATTATATTTACCATCCTGTTTTAGAGTCTCAATTTCAGTTTACTTATTATCCATCCTTGATATATTGGTTTATAGATACTGAATCTATAAATATACTAAAATGATAGGACCTTAAGCTATGGTCCTGAAATGCAATTTCAAATCACAGATGGTGTTTTCAAACAGAGATACTCTTTATAGATTTTATTTTCTCTTCTGTAGTCTCAAAGCTCCAAGATAATCTGTTACACTGTAATACAAGGTTTCATTATACCTATTGAATTTCTATGTTTAAGACTCTTGAGTACTGAAAAACACACTATTTATTGTTTGTATGTTTTTCATTCTTCCCATATTCAATTCCCTAACTATAATCAAATGTTGAAAGAATTTCATTTTTAACAGTTTTTCTATCTATCCTAAATCAATAATATATGCATATGCAATCCCTTCTAAAAAGGTATCATGCTTAGGACAAAACAATCTTGTATTAATAGCAGAAACATTCTTTTATCTGTATGTTGTTATTTTTTGTATAGCATCCATGAGTAAAATCAGAAAACAACATAGCGTGAAGGAACATAGGGCTAATTTTCTGAAAATTTAGACAGTAAATTAAATTTTATGATAAGCCAATAATTAATTAGCTATGGGTGAATGGACAAATATAATTACAATAAAGCATTATACAATTCCAAAATAATAATTCTGCATTACCCTATGTCAATTTCTAAAGCATCTAAGGTGTTTTTTCAGAAGTTGTTCTGAAATATAAGAAAATTAATTAATTCAAACGTATTTATTCAGTATCTCTTATAACAGTTTTAGATATAAGAAATACATAACGAATTGGAAAAAAAAATCTTTACTCTCTTTAAAATACATTCCAGTAAGGGACATAAAGAATAACTGTATAAAGAGGAAACAGAGCCTTGTGTCACTTAGTGACAGGGATGTGTTCTGAAAAATGTGCTGCTAGGTTATTTTGGCTTTGTGTGAACATCCTACAGTGCACTTACACAAACCTACATGGTATAGCCTACTACACACCTAGGATATATGATATAGCCAATTGCTCCTACTACACACTTAGGATACATGATATAGCCAATTGCTCCTACTACTCACCTGGGGTATAAGATATAGCCAATTGCTCCTACTACACACCTAGGATATATGATATAGCCAATTGCTCCTACTACACACCTAGGATATATGATATAGCCAATTGCTCCTACTACACACCTAGGATATATGATATAGCCAATTGCTCCTACTACACACCTGGCAGGTTACTGCACTGAATACTGCAGACAATTCTAAGACAGTGTATATATTTGTGTATTTAAACATATCTAAACAGAAAAAACACATTGAAAATATGTTATTAAAATTTTATGGGATTATCATAATATACGTGGTCCAACATTTGCCAAAATGTTACGCTGCACATGACTGTAATTCAATTTCAAGAATTATTAAGGACTAAAAGAAAGAAAAAAAATCAAAGCAAAGCATTAGTGAATTAGTCATTAGGATCCAGGTTAGCAGTAGTGCACGGGTTGCCAGAGACACAGAATATTTAGGTGATAAAATCTATGGTTAAAAAAATAATATTTGAACATACATTTAAAAACTGTGGAAAACCAAGGCATGTGAAGTCTTGGAGAATCGCATTATAGGCAAGGAGAAAAACCATCCAGAAAGCCCAGATGAGAGTCATCTTGAGTACTGAAGAAATCAGAGACAGTCGCTGCAGCAAGGGAAGCAAAGTAAAGAGCTAGAGTATAGCACGGCATTAAGAGCACTGCCTGGAGCCAGAAGGCTTCAGTTAAATCCTGGATACACTATTACATAATGCTGGGCAATTTATTTAGCCCCTCTGAACTCTGTTGTTTAATCTGTCAGTTGGGACTAATAGCATTCTTGTCTCATAGAATTAACGGGAATATGGAATAATTAATACATCTAAAGGCCTGGAACAGGATAGGAGCTACATCAGTGTTCTCTGATGCTGCACTTAACAGTAGATGAGGTCACAGAGTTAGTTAAAGACCAGATGATACAGCACTTCATAGGCTATGACATGAAGTTTTTATTTTATCCCAAATGTGATGAGAACTTTAGAGTATTCCAAGAAGGTGACAGATGTGATCTGATTTATATTTGGAAAAGATCAGTTTTTGTGGGCTGAATGCAGGACACATTGTGCAGTGTGGTGCTGGAGCAAGGAGACAAGTTAGGAGACTATTTCCGTAACCCAGGCTAGAGGTAAAGTTGGGTGGTGCACTGATGAAATTAAAATACTTTTATTGGTCTTCATTTTCACAACCATAAAATTGATTCTACACCTGAAATATAATTCCTGGACTTGGATATGAGATATTATGGAACACTGAAAAATATGAATCTTTAAAGGATAAGAAATATCTTGATTTTAGTCCTACCTCTGCTATTAGTGTATTGTATTAACTTGGGTTGGTGGCTTGATATTTCTAACATCATTTATACAGAAAATCTGTCACTTAACTAGATGACAAAGGAGAGGAATTCTGGCTCTAAAATTCCATGTTATTTCTGGACCTAAAATTCTAAGCTTTTATTTGGAGTTTAAAATATAGATTTTAATATGAAATGATAAAGCATTATATATTGAATCAAAAATAATCTTTAAATTTATCAGTTTAAATTCAGCTTTTATTTCAAATACATTTTTGTTATTTTCCAAATTGAAAATTTTTGTCAGATAATTATCCTTAATAATCAAATAATTTTCTCATGTTTTATAAGGCATGCATAATTTCTTAGTTTTAGAGTTATGGTTAAGGGAAAAATTCAAAACATTTCCAAAATTTGCATTCATCAAAGTGAATTGTTCAGTTATTTTCAGAACTACATATGATTATGTCTAAAGATATTTTTAGGATAAAAACTTCTGAAGGCTAACACATGAATATCAATTTAAATTTATTTCTGTAGTGCACGGTCCCTCAGTAGTATTTATACCCATCTCTCTTTCTCCTGTTTGCTATGGTAGTGCTTTCTCTTTATTTGCTTCCCATCCCTTGCATATTCTTATCCAAAGCCAACAACTCAGCATTCTACATCCATTCCCTCTGGTTTGTTCTTAAGGCACTTCATGTTTTCTATTGAGCATTAGGGCATTTTATGAAAATACACGAGCACTGTAAACTCAGTAACAAAAATAATTTAAGAACTTTGATATCTTAGGGTTGCAAGTTATTCTGATGCTTTAAATTCTTTGGATTTTCTGATTTAACCTCTATATCAGGGATATTTTTCACAAAAAATACAGTCATTTTTCATTTTATTGCATACTTCATATTTTTTTAACCAAATATTTACTTTAAAAATGGCAGCTGAAAAGTTTTTAGTTTTTAAACCAGTGTACTGCCAAGAAACATTTAAATCAAGAAACCTAGTATTAGGCTAGATTAATTTGGTCAATGAATTATTTAATAGTAATTTTCCCTCAGTTCTACATAAAATCAAGAATGTATTTTCTTCCAATGGTATCACACATGTTGATAGATGTTAGCAAGTATACAATAGCTTTATCTGGAGATGATGTACATTTTACTTCTTTTTTCATTTTATTACTTTTATAAATGATAATGTTAATTGTACAGGTAGTTTAGAATTTTTACAAAGTACACTTTTAGAAAAGCATCCATCAATTTTTGACAATGCATTTAACCAAAAATGCTCTTAGAGAAAAAAATAGATATCATTAACACCTAAAAGTGATTGTAAAATAAAATTTATGAGAAATGATACAGTTTCAAAACCATATTCCAAAAATTATCTGAATATCATTAGAATTCTGAATATAATGAGATAATTTGGGTCCTTACCATGAAAAGAACATTCCTGTGTATATTGCCATGACTATCTTATGATAAGGGGATATGATAACTCTCTCATTTTTCCATTTTCTCTTTCTTTTCTAAAATAGACTATAATTAGCCAAGAGAAAAGAGGCTCAGAGGCAATTTGAAGTGCTAAAACAATGACATCCAGTTTTTTCTCGCTTCAGTGATATGAGGGTATGGGGAAATAGCAGCAAATTGAGCTGAAGAAAGACTCTTGAGAAACAAAAGTTGAAAAATAATAGGGACATGGGCTTGTCTAGAAGGATTAAAAATGTTTTTCCCTCAATGTTTAGGAAAATTGGCCTGAGAGGTCCATCTGATTTTAGAATTACAGGAAAAATGGTCAAGATTACATGTTGGGGCTGCCTTTTACATAATTTCTCTACAAAGACTCTTTAGATATTTTATTTCACAATATAATGATCAAATTAATTTGTACCTGTTTAACAGAGTAGCATGCAATAAGGTAATTAGTTTTGATGCATAATATATGAAAGAGGCTTTGCTTTCAAATGTTAATATTTAAGTTGATTTAAGACTATAGACTAAAATAGTAAATAAAACATTAACACTTAATTTATGCTTATTCTCAATAGATGTCAAATTATAGGTATCTATGAGTTTTTAGATAGTCTTTTAAATCAAAATGAGTATTCCCAAAACACAGAATTCATATGAAAACTAAAACAATACACCTCCTTAAGATGATACTTAATACTACCTTCATAATAAAATATATGGTGCAGAGTACAAATGATGAAAGGTTTTAAAACACGTTGCCGCAGGCATAAAGACCTGTATATTTATTTAGGGAAAAGAAAATGAAAAAGAAAAAAAAAAAAAAAACCATTAAATCAATGTTTCATAGGTTGTCTCTTTTATTTAAATGAAAATTACTAAAACGTTTAGAATATGAAATCTTACTAAAGGATAAGTGTCAGACTACAGGCTAATGTGAAATAGGAAACAAAACACTGTTATTCATCAATTTCTGTAATTCATGTTAGTGCAAAATCGTCTATATGCAAGTAGCTGTGTTATCTGAGTTGTTAATCCTTATACACTATGAGATTTAGAAAATGTGTTTTAAAATCCTTGTTCACCTCATAGCACTGTGAAAGCAATAGTTGCTCCAAAGTTAAATAGGCAGGGAAGACTTTTTCAAGCTATTGCAATAGTGGAGAGAGGCCACAGCTGTCTGCGGCAGCTGAAACAAAGGGCAAGAATTTGAAAAAGCTAAAGTGCAGAAAGGGAGGATCAAAGGCCATCTCTATTATAACTTGGAGTAAGGTGCCTACAGAAGTTACACTCTTACTCAACCCCACAGCCTGGAAGATAGGGGTACTATCTTGCTTGATAATTACATTTCAAAGGGAGGACTCCCAGGTTCTTGAGAGAGAGAGCCCTGAGTTGTAAAATTGGCAAGTTTTTTTTTTTTCCCCCAAGATTTACATTTCAAAGGGGCAGAGAAAGAATTCACAATTATAAGTTTTCTAGGGTAAGTGCTCCAAGAAAAAAAAGGTTAGAGCATAGAGTCAGGAAGAAGCCTGTCTAAAATCTAGCCACAAGGGAGGCATTCAGGCCCTCCTGGTCAGCCTGCATGCACATATGCACACACATGTTCACATGTACCAGCAAAACAATAATGGTGATCATCATAACATCACCTAGATGCTATATTTTTATGATCTTATTTACTAATCTGAGTTAATCATCAAATCAATCCTATACTCTTGTTCTTATTATTCCTATTTTAAAATGAGGAATCTGAAACTCAGATATGCTAAGTAACTTGCAGAAAAGTGTTAGAACATAAATACATGTAGTATGACTTCTTCAGACCCTAAATTCTTAAAAATCAGGTAATAGTCAAAGTACCTTAGATTACAGTAAGATCTTCTTACTTAATTTGAACCTCACTGGGGTTTGCTGGGCCCCTTTCCTTGGCTGATGAAAGTCACAGAAAAATTAAACTCAGGTTGCTTCCACTCAGCCTCAGCACTTGGAATGGCTCTGTTTAAAGAAGCAGAGATGACACCAAGAGAGGCATCCCTCCTTTCCCTGTGGAAACTAGAGTGCATCTATTTTTGTTGTTGTTGTTGTTTGTTTTGTGAGATGGAGTCTGGTTCTGTCGCCCAGGCTGGAGCACAGTGATGTGATCTCGGCTCACTGCAACCTCTGCCTCCCAGGTTCAAACGATTATCTTGCCTCCACCTTCCAAGTAGCTGGGACTACAGGGGTGTGCCACCATGCCCAGCTAATTTTTTGTGTTTTTAGTAGAGACAGGGTTTCACTGTGTTAGCCAGGATGGTCTCAATCTCCTGACCTCGTTATCTGCCTACCTCAGCCTCCCAAAGTGCTGGGATTACAGGCATGAGCCACCGTGTCTGGCTGAGAGCATCTATTCTTATTTCCAAGAGGATTGTCTTACCCTTCTGTCTTTCCATCCTCTTGCATGTGGGTCTGTGATATATATATACACACACACATATATATATTTATTTTATATATATAATATAGATATATATTTATTTCTATCCAGCAAGAGGATGGAAATAAACATATATATGAAAAAGAGGACTCTTCTTCCTTTAGAGGGAATGAGGCTAGAGGTCTAGTACTGGAGCACAGGCCTGGAGTGAAAAGGACCTTTCAATGTTAACCTTGGTGATTTCATAGATTAATCAGGAGAAAGATGGATGAGCCATGGGTAATTTTTAACTTCAGAGCATACATTGAACACTCCAGCAAGTCCTCTGTGCTGCGGAAGGTATGTTGACTCACATCACTAAGGCAAATTCTTTGCAGTCTTTACTAAATTTTTAAAGATAAAATGGTCATTTTCGTCTCTTCTTCCTATAAACCACGAGTCTTATCTTTGTTTAGCCAAGTATTTCTGATTGACAGCAAAAGGACTATAGCTCTTTGAGTTGTATCCAGGATGAAATGATGAAAGGAGTCTTGAGTAGGAACAGATGTACAGGAAGAAGAATATGAGTTTGCCACTCAATTCATCCAACAGCCTTTTTTTTTTTTTTTCTTTATTCCATATAGTGGGAGATGACAACCAGAAGCTCAATCTTGAGGGTTTTATACCAACTAATCTGAACTGGGTCAGCCAATAAACACTTCTGGAAGATTAGAAGATGAAAAGTGAGAGATGCCAAGGCATTCCTTTTACTCCTTTTTTCTGTAAGTAGATGGCCGTCAATGGCTGCATCTCCTCCACGGACTAAAAAAATAGCAGTTTGAAGAAGAAGGAACCCATTTGTAATCAAAAGGAACCAGTATCTATACAAACACAGATAACACAGAAGCAATGAAGAGAGGACAGAAAAAGCAAACAGCAGCAGGACATTCAACAGAAAATGTTAGTATAGAGCAGAGAAAAATGTTTGACCATCTATTTCACTATAATTTTTTAAATGAAGCAGTTACTTGTATAAAAAAGAACACAAGAGACATGATTGTATATTTAGAAAACCCCATTGACTCAGCCCAAAATCTCCTTAAGCTGATAAGCAACTTCAGCAAAGTCTCAGGATACAAAATTAATGTGCAAAAATCACAAGCATTCTTATACACCAGTA
>NW_012108808.1:2683746-2690668 GCF_000951045.1 Mandrillus leucophaeus | reverse complement strand
AAAAAAAAGAAAGAACACAAAGCTCTCTTATTCAGATTGTGGGTTCACAGAAGAGTTAGAGAGACAGCAGGAGGAAAAAAATGAGAAAATATAGCTCAGAAATCAAAATTTAAAAATTAAAGATTACATTGTTTTTTTTTATATTATTATTATTATTATTATTGAGACAAGATTTTGTTCTTTCACCCCAAGCTGGAGTGGTACGATCATAGCGTGCTGTAACCTCCAACTCCTGGGCTCAAGTAATCCTCCATCCTCAGCCTCCCAATTAGCTGGGACTAGAGCTAATTAAATTATTTAATTAAAAATATTACACTGCCATATTGTAAAGAGTATATTTCTTGAATCTGAAGATTAAAATGTATACTATACGTAAGAAAAAGGTAATCATAATGTAAAAAACAGTATTTCACTAGGATTTCTAGACTTCAAAGATAAAGAGTTATTTGGTTACCCGGGTAGAAAGAACCGGTTATCTATAAGGAGAAACATTATCTGCTTCATGGTTCATACTTTCTAGCAATATTTGATTTTAGAAGCGAGAGTAAGAATGTCCGTAGATTTCTGAGGAAATGAAAGTTATAACTGAGAATGTTATAGTCAGGTAGACTGGGATTAGAGTAGAAAGGCAACACCAAACATTTTCAAACATCAGTGCCAATAAACCTTTCTTCAGAAGTTATGACAGGATGAGGTTTAGCCAATCAAGGCTTGTATGGGAGTAAATATTACAGATTGATGCTGAATATTATAGCTATTATCATTAAAGTGGAGACTGTAAATGTTATGAATGCTACTGGAGTTTTTATTATATAAATATTAATAGCTAGAACTAGAAAGGAGAGAGAAGCTGAGAGGTATTGTATGCATACTAACTCTCTCATCTTTAACATACAGGGATTAAAAAATTTCTAGTACACTGTTCTGGGCACAGTGGTTCACACTTGTATTCCCAACATTTTGGGAGGACAAGGTGGGAGGATCACTTGAGTCCAGGAGTTCAAGAGTAGACTGAGCAACATAGTGAGATTCTCCCATGTCTACAAAAAAATCAAAACATTAGCCAGATGTAGCGATATACATCTGTAGCTCCAGCTAATTGGGAAGCTGCCGTTGGAGAATTACTTGAGCCCAGGAGTTGGAGGTTACAGCGTGCTATGATTGCACGATTATACTCCAGCCTGGGATGAAAGAACAAACTTTGTTTCAATAATAACAATAATAAATACAATGTAAATATACTTAGAATACAAAAGCTTAATCAATGAATAGTGAGCCAGCTGCAAAAGCTTGCCCTCACTGTCTGGGAGTTGTGTTCAGGAAGTCAGTTCCAGTGAAGGATGGGGGTGAGGTGCGGAGAGCATTAGGGGTGACTATAGGTCAGTTGGGAGTTTCTCAGGTGAGGCATCCCAAGTAGCTCCTTGGGGTGGGGAGGGTGTGGGGGCTGATGGAGTCTGCATAGTGGTTAGTGGGATACAGGTTTTCATTAAGTTGAAAGCCCTAACTGTTGGCATCCTCACATCTCTTCCCTGCTCATTGCCTCCCCCAGCCACTCAGCCATGCTGATCCCTTCAGTAATCTTGGTGGGGTGAGAAACAGGTGGGAAAGCAGGGGACTCGCTCACTACACTCTCAGTTTCACCTGTGGGAGGAATCATTGGCCAAGGGGATCTTTCTTGGTACTGAGCTGTGTGTCCTTGGGGTGCCATGAGTAAGGTGAAAGTTTTACCCCTTTCAGTGTGTCTATTCTAAGATGTTTTTACTCCTACATTACTGAAACTTCTCAACTGGACTCTTGGATTCCCACAAGAGTACTTTTGTCTGGTAGGTGGGTGTCAAATCAGTACAATGTGGGGAGATGATAGCAGAAAACTTCTACTCCACCATCTTGTTGACGTCATTCTGAGGGAGGCCATATTTTGCGAAAATGGTAGCATAAGCACATTTTGTCTGGAGTGTATGTAATTATGAACTTTGTCTGCCTTCTAATTCTGAATTCAGTGTTTCTCTCAAATCTTCACGTAGTTTCTTTATTTGGTCATTCCCATTCAATGCCAATAGTAAACCAATATTGAATGAGATCTTGACTTCATTTCTTAGTTTATACCAACTTTTCCAGACAAATGTTAATATAACTAGACAAACTTACATATTAATTCTCCTTGCCCCAGGTTCATTGGAAGGTTTCCAATTATAAATAGATGTTTTAGGAAGAATTTATTATTGATATGTCCACATTTTAATTAAAGAGATTGAATGAAGACTGAAGTTTTTATTGGTATGCTTCTTTATAAGTATATTGATAAAAATTTCTTCTCACACAAAAATATTTACTTT
The DNA here is from genome assembly GCF_000951045.1 of Mandrillus leucophaeus. Taxonomy (NCBI): domain Eukaryota; kingdom Metazoa; phylum Chordata; class Mammalia; order Primates; family Cercopithecidae; genus Mandrillus; species Mandrillus leucophaeus. The sequence continues at coordinate 2,688,332 of NW_012108808.1, read as the reverse complement.
TGCTATAAATAACACTTTATTTTTAATTGGAGTTTTAATTATGTTGAGTGTATGTTAGGCATTTAGATTTTATGACATGATATTTGCTATAGAATTTACCGTACTTTGCAGTAGGTGAAGGAATTTGCACAGGTTAATTTCAATATTATCAAGTAGAATAGCTCATCTAGCACTTTAAATGCAAATGTTATGGAATGCTGTGAGTTGTGGCTTGATATGCAGAGCCAATTTTCTCAGGTTTATAATAATTTATGTCATAGGTCTCCTACAGTAATTTGAATGGTTAGAAATTGATTATCACTTTCTAAGTTTTTTTTTCCACATAAATACTGTTACTGCTGACCTCTCTTTCTGGAGTTGCATTTTTATTTTTTTTTTAGCATGTGACTTGGAATTTTAGCTAGGGATAAAGTTATTTTCATTAATCCCTTACTATTTGGTATCCCTAGAACTTTCTTAAGAATAAATTAATTTTTTATGAAAAATAAAAAATTCTGCTTCACTGACAATTTGAGGCTCTTAGGAAGCCATATCTTTTAGTGCAGAGAAAACAAGCAGAACAGATATATGTGGATATTTGTATTGAATTGTGTATGCATATATATTTTTAACATTTCTGTGTAGGTTCTAGTTCTTACTAGTTAGACAGAAAGCTAGTAATCAACTGTAGTGAAGAAGAATATTCATCCTTTTTTTAAACCTCTTTCTATTCTTTAATAAAACTTTTCAGCTCTGAGCTGATTACAGGTCATGAGGCACAAATCTACAGATTCCTAATTAATGGGTAAGCTGTGAAAGTCATGTAGTTTCTTATGTCATAACCAGTCTGTTATGTAAGATTTCTATAATACTGTTTTTGAAAGTATTATTATACTTTTTAAAATTATTTATGTATGTATGCATTTTTAGATATGGGGTCTTGCTCTGTTGCCCAGGCTGTAGTGCAGTGGTGTGATCAGGGCTCACTCTACACTCTCACTCTAGACTCAGGTGGTTTTCCTGTCTTAGCCTCCTGAGTAGCTGGAAATACAGGCACATGCCACCATGGCCAGCTAATTAAAAAAAAAAAAAAAAAGTTGTAGATGTTTCCCAGGCTGTTCTCAAACTCCTGGCCTCACGCAGTCCTCTTGCCTCAGCCTCCCAATGCACAAGGATTACTGCCCAGCCAAAAATAATACTTTGTCACCAAGAATAGCGTGATTTTAAAGGTATTAGAGCCCATAGGTAAATTAATTAATTAACTAAGCTGGCAAGCATGACCAATGTCAGTTCAGTCTTGTACGTTCTATGCCTGCAACAAATCTATAGTTAGATGTTAATGAAGGTTTCAAGTTCACCTATTAGTCACTGTATTTTTCTATGTGATTCCATATATTTATTAAGTTGCTTCTTTTAAACTACTTTTTTAACTAACCTAATTTCCCTGAATAAAAGCTAAAGAAGAAAAAAAGCCTCGTAACGTAATCCTTTGATCAAAATGTACAGCTGTTAAAGGAACTGAAGCTGATTGCTCTTAAAGGCACATAATCCCATTTTTCCACAACTGTGTACAGCCATAAATGGGCAAGAAACATGCATGCCTGCTTCTGTGATCCTATGCTTTAAATTTTTAATGATGGCAGCTAACTAATGAGAGCTCCTAAATGTAGCAAACACATAGGAAGGTCTCTTAACACCTATGTGGAGACAGTACATCTGTGGAAGAGGCTCTTCCTTAACAATGTGGAAGAGATCATGTTTAAATTGTCTACAAAAGTAAATCTTTGACTACATGTGAGAAAGAGGGGGTAATATTTACATTGCAAGTGCTTCTATCAATGTTTGTGAGAAACAGTGGCAAAGTCTGTTGTTACTTTGGCTGGTAACATACAGTTAAGAAAAGTGATCTGTAACCATCTCAAAATGTTCTTGTTAAAATCTATTCACTGTATAGTTATGTTCCAAAGATTGATCAACTTGTGGGGGGTGATTAAGAAATAGACATTAATGGGGCTGGGCGTGGTGGCTCACGTCTGTAATCCCAGCACTTTGGGAGGCCGAGGCAAGCGGATCACCTGAGGTCAGGAGTTTGAGATCAGCCTGACCGACACAATGAAAGCCCATCTCTACTTAAAATACAAAAATTAGCCCGGTGTGGTGGCAGGTGCCTGTAATCCCAGCTACATGGGAGGCTGAGGCAGGAGAATTGCTTAAACCCGGGAGGTGGAGGTTGCAGTGAGCCAAGATAGCGCCATGGCACTCCAGCCTGCGGGACAAGAGAGAGACTTCATCTAAAAAAAAAAAAAAAAAGAAAAAAGACACTAATGGAAATGACTTAAAAAGAGCAAGAAAAAGTGTTTGAATGGCGACATTTAGGAATAAGTAAGACTATAAGGCATTAGAAACCAAAAGAAGTACATTTTGAGAGTGAAACCCCTTATAGTGCTTTAAATTACAATAGACATTTTAGGGGAAATGTCCCTGCTTTCAAACACTTGACATTCACATAACCCATACTTTCATACATTAAATTTTGATGCCTAAATTTGCATATTTATGCAAAATGTTGCTTTTCATACATCGACAATAATTCCAACCCTCATTGTTAGCCTCTATCATTGAAGAAAAGGTCCAGGTGTCAACCAAATCAAAAGAAGGTGTTTGTCAGCTTTTAATATGCTCAAGGGGCTGTGTCTAGTGTAAGCAACTCTATATCCCGCACTTGCTATGAGAATCATAATTTTATCTCACAGTTTTAATATGGTTTTGACTCTTATTTATATAATCTCCCTCAAAATATACCTAGAAATGATTCTATAGAGTCACAGGTTTTGGTTTTTATAAGTACAATAAATACAGGTCAGAAGCCCCCTCCACATATGCAGACAAACCTCAGCTAATTTGATTCATCATATTATTCACCTTAGGGTATTTTAGAAAATATACTTCCCTATAAACATCCATAAATATTTGAAATATAATAGTAATCATAACAATTTCTTATAACATTGTTTATCCTGACTCCATCAAATGGCCATTCATCTGAACAGTTATTACAATACCTATACAGTATTCAGATAACTCGCTTTGACACTAATAAAGGGCATATGACATTTTCAAAATTCATAATCTTTCTCTTTGCTTGAAAATCTATTGGAAACAGTGTTTGGCAGTAGTTTTGAAATAATATCCTTTGGAATTGGCTCATTTTTAAAGACCCTAATATTACCTCTCCTCCATATACCTCCAGTACTTCAGAAGCAAAATGGATTTGGAGAAAATATCTTCTTTATTATTATGTTACATTAATGAGAATAGCTCTGGCTCTATAAATTTTCATTCCCTTTCTCTAGTGCTTAATTCGTTTTTTTCTTTCTGTCTTTTCCGTCCATGTTTTTTCCAATCCAGGATTGGTGTTTTTTCTCCAAATCTTTCATAAAATATTGATGCAACCACACATCTCCACGGTGTTTCTTAAAAGCACAAGTTCTCAGTTACTGGTTAAATGTAGTCTGCAATGCTGGATGCCAGAATAACAAATAATAAAGAAACAAAAGAGCCAGTCAGCCAGATGGGACCTACACTTCTCAGGAGAGGCTCAATCTAGTCATTTTATTGGTGTGAGAGTTGAGGGAAAGTCTAACCACTTGATGAGAGAGAGAGGGAAAATTTTATTACATTTTCCTGGAGATGATGTCTAAAGGCAAGGTAATAGAACTTCTGAGAAGTATCACAAAATAGGTTGCATTTAGAACCAGTCAGTGCCATACAGGAGCCAGAACTCTCTACAACCCACTGACATCCCACCCTCAGCAAGTCAATAAACAGGACTGAGAAGTCGGGTGGTTGTCAGCCTGTAGATGAATTAGGCAATATTGTGTGAGGTTATTCTCCCCTTTCCTCATGGGGGAGGGAGGGAAGGTGCTTTCCCCTTCTTCAAGACAAGTGAGAGAGATTTCAAAAGATCATCCTCCTAGTGAAAGAGTGCTATCTCATTCTTCCGATGGACGCCACCGATAGACAGAACATACAGATCTACCCAATTGTCACCATAAGAATGCAGTGTGGCCACAGAGTTCATGGGAGAGCACTGTAGGAGCCTAAGAGAGTGCTGGTATATTGCCTTCTGTACCCATCCCACATGTGAGTGAAGAAGAGCGGGATGCTTAACAAGTGATCTCTGAATTTTAGGGGCACAAATGGCATGGAACCCAGTGCCACCTTTGAGTCTAGAGATTCCTGAAGGCAGGTAGCACAATCTGTCTGGTCCCTGCTAATCCCTCCTTGAAGAGCTCCATGTCATTCCAGTTTCCAGCTGCCTCAGGTCATATGAAAAGATGGCCTGCCATTCTTGTGGCTTTCTCATGAGAAGCGCAGAGGATGGAGGTGGGACAGGAGCAGCACATCTCCACGGGCAACTACAAGGCCAGGTGATTGCTAAGCCTGTCCTGGAGAAAGGTTAAGGCATCCATACCTGAAGAGAACAAAGGGATATATGGAAACCCTCCTTGGGAAGTGGTGTTCTCAAGCTAGGAAAGGCAACGGCAAAGGCAAAATTGATTTTTAATTCAAGAAACTCAGGTACACCAATTCACAGAGACTACAGT
>NW_012108808.1:2666165-2683696 GCF_000951045.1 Mandrillus leucophaeus | reverse complement strand
ACATTCTACTTCCACATGGGACATTGCTGATAAAGATTTCCTTATAATTTAGCTTTGAGAGATCTAATTCATCCATTAGATTCCCGCTGAGGCATTTGCTAAGCCTGTCCTGGAGAAAGGTTGAGGCATCCATACCTGAAGAGAACAAAGGGATATATGGAAACCCTCCTTGGGAAGTGGTGTTCTCAAGCTAGGAAAGGCAACGGCAAAGGCAAAATTGATTTTTAATTCAAGAAACTCAGGTACACCAATTCACAGAGACTACAGTGTAATCAGAGCCACTAACATTACACAGACACTGACTGAACCAGAGTAAGACCATGAATCTCTTCCCATTGTGGATTTTCAACGTATCACATAAGAAAGAAATCTCCTGCCAAGCGCGGTGGCTCACACCTGTAACCCCAGCACTTTGGGAGGCCGAGGCGGGCGGATCACGAGGTCAGGAGATCAAGAACATCCTGGCTAACACGGTGAAACCCCGTCTCTACTAAAAATAAAAAAACAAAATTAGCCGGGCATGGTGGCGGGCACCTGTAGTCCCAGCTACTTGGGAGGCTGAGGCAGAAGAATTGCTTGAACCCGGGAGGCAGAGGTTGCAGTGAGCCGAGATCATACCACTGCACTGCAACCCGGGCGACAGAGCGAGACCCTGTCTCAAATAAATAAATAAATAAATAAAATAATAATCTAAATAAATAAATAAATAGAAAGAAATCTCCCACTTACCATCTCTATCCTTAACCTCAAAAGCTCCTAAGCCTAGCAAATGAAGAAGGAGCCAAGACTTTGGGGTCTGACCACACCTGCTTTCCCCTGCTTCAAGTAGTTGTACCTACTTTGGCGGTCTGCCCTGGGGAAAGGAGTGAGATCAGTTTTGAATTAAATGTGAAACGAGAGTTAGAAAGGAATAAGTCTGAGGCTTAAACGTTAACATTCTGCTATTCTAATAAATCCAGTGACAAAACAGTTGCAGAGCCAGAAAACAAAGGGTTGTTAAGGACCCAAGCCTGCAGTGGGAAAGACAAGAAAACAGTTGCTGGGAGAAATAAACACATAAAAGAACTGAGATTACTCGCATACATAATAGACATTTAACAAGTGGATTTTATCCTAACTCTTCTGAAGTTTTGTTCCCTGCAAAGATATTATGGCCACATAACTCTAGATCTGGTGTTAATATGCATTAGAATTTTTTCTTAAATCAATCTTAAGAGTAGCCAAGTCACAGTGTGTACACAATTCTGGAACACTGGCCCTACATATTAGGCTAGGCAGAGCTGCAGAGCTGGGGTTGCCCCATAATCAGCATTCCCGTAACAACCCTCACCGCTGCTCCACTTTGCCCAGTACTATCGATATTGATAGAAAATGGGACGACCTTCTGTACCGTTATGTAACAATGGCAACACTCCAGCCAGTCAAAGAGATGGCTTTATTAGGAAAGAGAGCCTCTGGCCCTCAGGGCTGTCATCACCCAGTCTATCTCTGACTTAAGTGTTCCTGAGCCAAATTCCTGCTAAACTCCTCAAATATCAGAAAAATGAAACCCCCAGGCCACCAGATCTGTCATGGTTCTTTCCTTTAGGTATTTGCATTCCACTGATATGCATGTCTATTTTCCCTGATCTGCTAGTCCATCAACCCTGCCTGAAAAATAAATGAGGTTAGGTGGCATGAATTGCACTTAGTGTGCCCATGGTGGGTCTTAATGATTATGCCTTCCTCTCCTAGGCGTTCACAAATCATTCCTTTAATAATTGGATTTAGAATCATTTGGGGAATTGATGTCAAGGTCACAGACATGTAGTTTACAAAATGCACCTGCTTTCCTTTTCAGAGGATCAGAGTAGGCATCTTCCAGCCCCTCTCTCTGCAGTGGCTCACACAGAGCCCCTGCCAGTGATCTCCAGGGTGAAATGTCTCCATTCCCTGACAAGTCCTCAGACCTGGAGAAAGGAACACATTTAAAATTGTTAGGGGTTTTCTTATAAATCCTTCACCCACCTCAGGTTTAAATTCATTTTCCTCAATGTTCATTCCAACTTTTTTTGTGTGTGTCAAAAATTCATTCTATTTAGAGATGATGAATGCAACACCAATGTATTGATATTCAGTTTGTTGAATGAGAGCGATTGTGAATCGTATATAATCTGCCAATTAATGGAGGATTGGGGATGTACTCAATTATAATATCTTACATTCTACTTCCACATGGGACATTGCTGATAAAGATTTCCTTATAATTTAGCTTTGAGAGATCTAATTCATCCATTAGATTCCCGCTGAGGCATATGCAATGTCTAAATACTTCTTAAGATGGAAAAAAAATGAATATGTATTAATTTCAGTCAGATTTCTAAAGTTACTTCCAAATATCTGGAAACAAGTCTTACAAATGTGTGTGGAAGGACAAATTTTGTCTTATAGTTATTTGTTAAAATCATTTAAATTTGTCTCATTTTATTTCTAATTTTTTTTGGCATACCTTACATGTTATCATCCAAGAGACTAGCTTTAATAGGTAATTGGACTTAAACACTACAAAGTTAACTAGCACATTTGATCAACAAGTAAAGCAAGGTTCCATCATGTTGGAAGAAATGAATAAAAACTTTTAAATTAAAAATTTAGAAAGTTTATTTTTTACTGTGCATAACTTTTCATTCTTAGATTTTATTTGCTGAGCAATGAATAATTTTTCCTTTTATATATTTTTAAGTTTTGTGCACATGGGTCTTCTTTTCTGTGGTACACTTCACTATTATATCTTAGAATGTGCAGTACTGTTTGGTAAAGAGACTGAATAGATTCATCACATCCAGTGTGGAACTGTAATGTGGGACTGATTTCCATACACAAAAGCTCCAGATGTTTATATGTTTCCCGATATCAACTTAATAGACTGTGAAACAATGGCAAGGACAGTGAAAAGCTCCCTTTGTCCCCCATACCCCTGCTCCATCTCCCAGAATCAAGCAGTTATTGCAGGGCACATTTTAAAAATTTTAAGTGAGACACTTTCATGTTTTAAAATGTCATTGATTTTTTAAAAATTGAAAGTTAAAAAATTTATAACTTTAATGAACATATTGCTTATTATTTTTAAGTGTTTATTTTTGTAAAGAAAGGAAAAGTCTGGATTTTCATTTTTTTTATGGCTCTGGAATTAAACCTAAATTTACCAAATGATCAAAATAAATAATAGTGTACAACATAGATATTAAACTTTTCAAGTAGTCTGAGATACCCACAATAAATTCATTAAAAGTTAAGCAAATATGACAGATATTAACTTGATATCTTTTGTTTTGTTTTGTTTTGTTTTTTTGAGATAGAGTTTTGTTCTTGCTGCCCAGGCTAGAGTGCAATGGCATAATCTCGACTCACTGCAACCTCCGCCTCCCGGGTTCAGGCAATTCTCCTGCCTCAGCCTCCATAGTAGCTGGGATTACAGGCATGCACCACCATGCCTGGCTAATTTTGTATTTTTAGTAGAGATGCGGTTTCTCCATGTTGGTCAGATCAGCCTCGAACTCCTGACCTCAGGTGATCCACCCGCCTCAGCCTCCCAAAATGCTGGGATTACAGGCATGAGTCACCGAGTCCGACAAGAACCTATAGTCTTATAATTATCTACAAGGTTGAACATTGTCACATGAAAATACATATAGAAAAATGAAAACGTAAATGTAAGATACGGAATTAGAAAATGTGTGAGAAACAAAGGAATTGACTGTTCTAATTAATAGGTAACAGTAACATCTGTCCATCTTTATTTTCTATATCTTTAGACATGCACAATTTTGTACATGATTTATCTACTGTAATTTCAGATAACAGTTCTGAAGTACTAAGCAAATGAAAGATGATTATCACCGAATTATAACAGTAGATATTGACAATATCTCCAGAATGGAAACATTTTACAATTTTGATAAGAACCACATACGACTTTATTAAGCTTCTTGGAATTTACCAGGTAAACATTTGTCCAGACTGAATCAGGAAAAATACAAACCTCAAAATTTTGCTAGGAGAATAAACTCTGTATTAAATTGTTTATATCATATTTTATTCCAAAACTTTGAAAAAGGCAAGGCACTATCCTTATTAATAAATTATGACATATTATTTAGGGCTTAATTTGCTCCATCTGAAAAAAAGTGATATTATAAATAGAAAACTATATAATCAAAAATACAGACTGTAATGATTTACTTGGCAATCTCTGATCTTAATGTATTATCTATAATTCAAAAACATTTACTGAAATAAGGTAACTTTCACTTTCATGAACAAAACTTTGTACAGCTATACATTTAAAAGCTTGTGGTCATCCAATATAAGTGATAAGAAATCACATAATGTGTATTACCTCTTATCCTTTTAAAGAGTTAGTTTATTATATCTTAACACCCATTTTAATCAACCAGATACACTTTCTGAGACCATAAGCATGGCAGAAATAGAAGGCTGTTTAAAGTGGAAAAATTCATAAATTTTAGAAGTGATCACTGATAGACTATGAGCAGACACAGAAACAAAAGAGTTAATACATTGATAATGTGTTCTGTTATAGTTAATAATGCAATAAAATAATTGTGATTCACGAGTATAAGTTGACAGTGAGTCATCAGAAAGTTTAGATTTAATGTCCACATGTAAAAAGGTAAAAGTGGCCGGGCACAGTGGCTCATGCCTATAAATCCCAGCACTTTGGGAGGCAGAGGCCAGTGAATCACCTGAGGTCAGGAGTTTGAGACCAGCCTGGCTAACATAGTGAAATCTCATATCTACTAAAAATACAAAAAAAATTAGCCGGGTGTGGTGGCGCATGCCTGTAATCCCAGCTACTTGGGAGGCTGAGGCAGGAGAATCTCTTGAACCTGGGAGGCAGAGATTGCAGTGAACTGAGATCACACCATTGCACTCCAGCCTGGGTAACAAGAGTGAAACTCTGTCTCAAAAAAAAAAAAAAAAACCAAACCAAACCAAACCAAACAAAAACAGGTAGAAGTATGTTGTGTTAGTTTCCTAGGGATACTAGGGATATCATAACAAAACACCACAAAAGGAGTGGCTTAAAACAACAGAAATTTATTCTCTCACAGTTCTGGAGGCCAGATGTTCAAAATGCAGGTGTTGTCAGTGTTGGTTCCTTCCGGAGGCTCTGAAGGAGAATGTGTTTCATGCCTCTCTCCTCACCTCTGGTAGCTGGCAGCGATCTTTGACATCCCGAGCCTTAGAAAGGCAATACTCTAGGCTCAGCCTTTGTCTTCACATGGCATTTTCCCCCATTTCTGTCTGTATCCAAATCTCTCTTTTCCTATAAGACATCAGTTATTTAATTGGAGGTCACCCTAATTTAATATGACTTCATCGTAACCTTATTCATCTGGAAAGCCCCTATTTCCAAATAAGGTAATATTCATAGGTTCTGGATATACAGATTTGCAGGGGCCCGGTGGGGGGATGTGTGGAGGTGGGAGGGTCAGACTATATAACCCAGTTCAAATCTATACTATATTATAGAACAGATTTCCATTAATTTTCTGACAATTTCACCACAATTGCCCCACTCAACAACATGCTGGCCTCAAAAACATTTCCCTTTGCACAATTACATATTAGAATCTCTGTAAACAGAATATATATGTGTGTGTGTATGTTTGGTTATACATAGATACATAAAATATTCATATATATGTATGTGTAAAAAAAGTATATATATAGAGAGAGCCACTTTTTATTTCAAAGTTGACTTTAGTTGAGTTGACCTCAGTTTGCATGTGTTTCTAATTGTTTCTTTTCTTTAAACTTTGAATTTTTAATTGTGATGGTAAAAAACACATAAGACCTCCCATCTTAACCAGTTGCAAATATAACAAGCTTCCTAAATGAAAAGCACTGCTGTAAAACAAATTCCATTAAATAAGGTGAAAACAAATTGTCAGTAGAAAGAGGAATTTCTATAAATTAGCAAATTAAATTTATTCAAACGTAACTGCACAAGAACTTCGTGATTTTTCACAAAATACCTATGTGCTTTATTAAGAGAACAGTAATCCTAAGTGTTCATGGAGGAAAAGAAGGGATTAAAAACTACAAGAACATACCAAAAATGAATATGTTTGAAACTTCAATTTGACATCACCTTCTGAATCCATCTATGACCCTCAAAAAAGGGCAATATAATTATTTATGAATTACCATGGATTACTTAAGAATTACCATAGTAATTTTTCCTTTTAAGTGTATGACTCATTTTGATTAAGTGATTTTTGTCTAATAACAGTTATCTATTATCATTAAGTAGAAGAATGATTGCCACAAGTGAAAATATCTAAAAGTACAGCCTATAATTTTTAAGAATGCAAATAAACTAAATCCTTGGAATACCTTTAAATAAAGGTATCACAGAAATATCAAGAACAGGAGTCAAATACACCATTTTGGCCAATATGGAGTAGCAAGGTTTTCTACTTCACAGTTGAAAGAGTTGTAGCTTTTATAATTTCTTCTCAACACTGTGAAATATGTGAAACAAGAAGATACTTCTGAGTGCTACATTGTCTTTTTCTCTTATTATACATAGTCTTAAATGGTCAATAAGTGTGTTCTGAAATGTTTAAAAAGCTAATTTTATACTAGTGAAATCAATAAATGATGATAACAGTAACAAAAATTAACTGAAGTCTTAAATCAATATAAATGACTTGAATTTTATGCTAGTTTCAATGATCTACTTTAACATTCTGCTATGGAAAAATCAAGAGTTGACTATACTCTAAGTCAATAAAACACAGTCTCCTATACTTTTTGGAAATTTTTACTGCAGAAAAATTATTATTAGGATTGCCTGTGGTTTTGGATTGCATATTCCCTATTCTCCAGAACTACCATGATGGATACAAACGTGCGCATACACACGTTGAGAATAGATTCAATATTACACCTGCAACCTGTAGTTGCCTGAATTCAAATTCAGTCTCTGCTAGTAGCTATGAGACAGTGGTTTAGTTTCTTACTCTCTGTTGTCTTTGCTTCATCTGCTGTGAAATGAGAATTGTATAAAAGCCCTCTCATATGCTTGTATGTAGATTCAAATGAGACAATGGACATAAAAGTGCTCAGTCCAGGGCCTGGCAAGTAGCAAGTGATTAAGAAGATCGCCTATTCTTACCTGTTCCGATTTCTACCTGTACCTCGGAGAAGCTTTGCCCCACATGCAAGAAGACCGAGAGCAGGGCTTTCGTGGACAAACAGCACATGTTGAGGGCTCCATATTTTTGTGGATGAGTTAAAAGCCGTTTAGGTAATAATGATGAGTAACAAAAAACAACATGTAGTATTTGGAAAATGACTGTGCTTAGGAGAAAAGGAATTTTTTATACTGCTGTTCATTCAACCTGGAACACTTCCCATCATACGTTTTTGTGGCTTGCTCCCTGTCTTCGTAAATGCTTCTGCTAAATATCACCTCCTCAGAAATGCCTCCACTGACTGCCCCATATTCTCTCTTTTCCCTTATCTTCCTTTATTTTTCTTCCTGTTAGTTATACTAGTTGGCAACTTCATTTTCTTGTTTTTTTTTTCTCATTATTATATGAGTCATGACAACGATCACTGTTTTTTCTTTGTTCAGTGCCATTTTGATGAACAGAAAATCATCTTTGACAAAGTCGACACCACAAAAATATTGATTGAATGAATGAAAGAATGGATGAATATATTTCATATTCACAATGCCCAAATAAGGGAGATTGCTTAGATTCCCTTTTCACCAATAAGAAAGTGAGATATAGACAGGTTAAACAACTTGCATAGCTAGTGAACTGACCAGCAGAACTGGAATACTTTATCTGATTTCATTTCATAGGTATAACGAAATAGACACCAACTGTGTTACAAATCCACCCTAACCCTTGAAAAGCAAGTCAAAGCTCATACCCTTCCATGATGGCTCAATAGTACCATTTGCAGGTACAATTATTAAAGCCTTATAAAGTACACTTAAAATCCTGACCCACTTAATGCCAGATCAAAGAGTTATGTATATTAGCTAATTAGCAACCAAATAACATTCTTTAAGTCCTCTAGGAAATGTGTTTCAGACAGAAATTAGCAAAACCATTGCCAAATCACTGGTTCATTTGCCTAAGAAGTCATTTTTTTGCTATTAATAACCTGTGTTCCGGGTATTGAAAGCCTTTAAAAATCAATGAATATTGTTTCAGTTTAATCGCTGGGCTTCAGACCATATAGCACTACATCATAGATTTTCAATAAGGTGGCAATTGTGGACAAAATTGCAATAGAAATTTACTCGGTAATAATGTATTTTCATAATGTCTGTGCTCACTGAGAATCATTACCAGCTGATGTTTTTAAAGGTAGGGCTGCAGAATGGGAGATTATGAGTTGGAGCTAATGGACTGTTAAAGTTCTATGATATTAATAACCTTTGTTCTTATTTAAGGGGCAGGAATTCCAATATTCAAAATTCCATTTTTCCTGGAGAACCCGATTATCTTCTTGGTCATGATTTCTTATGAAATGAGTAAGGAACAGTTTATTTCTGACTCTGTGAAATGGGAATTGTGAAATGCAGTTATCAATACCATAACCAAATATATACAGCATATATGTGTTATCAGACACTGCGATCCATGTATAATTTGTTGATTAAAATTGTCTCTTGGAGAAAGACAAAGACAAGTCAAAGGTTGAAAGAACAGCAGCCATGGTTAGAAAGATGCCACAAATAATTTTAATCATTTACCTTGCTTTGAAAATATTTGAAATACAGAAATACTAACCAGATGCTAAAGATAAGTGTTGTATTCATAATTTCTTTGGGAACAGAATGGGGCTTTTCTTACCATTTAGAAACTCTCCTTTTTCCTAATTTCCCACTGCACACTAATTAAAAATATCTAAGCTTCTTGTTTTAAATCGCATCTTATCAGTCATTGAAAATATTGGTTATTACTCCTTCTCTAAGTGTTTCCTTTCATTATCTCTTCTGACACAGTACCATGCTTGTTTTCCTCTTAACTCTCGACATACTTCTTTATCTCCTTTGAAGATTTTCCCTGGGTTACCAGGTCATCAAATGTAGAAGTTCCTCAAGCTTTGATGGTAGATCTCTTCATTCTATTTACTCTTCATTAGACACATGGTGCCAACATCTACCTATAAACACACTATACATAAATGTACAGCCCTAGCCCAGACCTTTTCTATTACTAGCACAAGACTCACAATACACCTTGTTGCTGGATATCTCTTCTAGGATGACTCATAGGCAATACAAATTCTATTTCAGTAATGAACCTGTGATCTTCTTTCCAAGCTTCTTCAATATCCAGTAATAATTATCTCAGCAAGTGGTATCATATACAATCCTGTCACTTGTTTTTCTTTTACTCTACTCTCTAATGCACCATATTTGATTCATTACCAAATCCTACCAATATTATATCCTACATCTTGAATCCATCTAATTGTTTCCATTACTATCACAATAATCTTAGCCAAAGTCTTTTCTGATCTATTAAAATAGTCTCCAAACTGCTAACAATCATATCGATACTGTTTCTTTCTGCAATCTCTTCTTTGTAATGCAACCGAGGTAATTACTCCAGACCACAAGTCTAATAATGTTAGTATCTTGCTTAATTCCATTCAATGGCTTCCCAATCGGGTCCATTCAAGGAAACTGAAAATTGCAATAAGTACTTGAAACATAAATTCAATACAGGAAATTGGTTACTGCATTACTGAAAGACTAAAAGAGCAAAAATCAGATAATCCAGAGTTTAAAGATGACAGAAAGCAGTTACTCTGTCTAGGACTCAGGAAACAAAAGGAAAGAGTTAGTATTCCAAGAATCTGCAGGCTCAGAGGAGCCATCCTAATGGACTCTTGATCAGACATGTGAAAGGAAGCTTCTTGCAGCTGGTGCAAAGAATGACAGCAGAGGCTGGCCACTGGAGCCAGGTGCTGCTGCTGTTTCCTGGAAAACAGGAAGAAAGTTGCATCTCCCTTCCTCCTACTTCTCAGTCTCCCTCTAGAATGCTTACCCACCAGCAGAATCTAACAGAAAGAACTCCAGGACCCTGATAGGAGGCAGTGAGGAGCTGGTTCACTTCCCACAAGAGTAAGGGTAAAAACTGCCTATTCGTAATGCAGAAAAGATTTTTTTTTTTTTTCAATTAAAGTCATTACTGCATTAAAAGAAAGAAAAGAGAAAGTGATGTTTCTAACCTTGAACAATGGTTATGGTTGAACAATGGCTATGGGTGAACAATGAGTAACCTTGAACAATGGGTTCATAACCTTGAAGCTATGGGTAACCTTGAACAATGGCTGTGGGTGCCATGGCCATGGCAACTTCTGTCTTATGCATTCCTGACTTAAGTCACTCCTTCGCTATGTTAACTAAAGGTCAAGATTGGAAACAGTAAGAGTAAGTCAATGCTTGTCTTGATGTATTTTTGAATATCATTAAATATTCACCTAGTGCCTTCCAATAAAATAAAATCAAACCCAATGCCTGTATCTATGTCTTACTTTATATGGACTTGGAACTCTGTTTTCCTCAGTCTGTTTCCATACGTCAAGTTTCTTTATTGAGGCACGATATAATCACCCTAAAGTTCTTGGCGTTGAAGATGTACTCTTTGTAATATACATGATAGTTTTCATTCCTGGAAGCTGTGCTTAATAGATAGTAAAGTTAAATTGTTTCTGTCTAAAATTTTTCTTGATATTACCAAAATTTAATTGGAGAAATTTTTAAGTCAGCTAAAAGGCAAAATTATGCTGGAAGGTGATATTATTAATAACATATCTCTCATTAGAAAGTTAGGAAAAATGTCATAATTATATAGTAGTAAAACCAGTTTCATGATGTTCCCTTTAGTTATACTGCCAATGTACAAAAAGAGATGGAAATTAATTGTACTCGTAGCAAAAATTGTTAGTGGAAAAGTTTGTCTAACAGAGGTTTATATCTTTAGGACTCAATCAAAATTTTAATGAAAGATTACAGTTTGGACTTATGAAAAATAAAGAACTCTATGTGGATTTAGCCTGAGCAAAATCATTTAGTCTAAAACATTGATGATTTAAGGATTTAGGATTTAAGCTATTCACTTCCTTGTGTGTATTAAGGTTGTTTTATAAGATCTGCACTGAATTTGAGCCATTAAGGAATCATTTACCAAAACAAATTTTCAGTGTGGTACAGCTATGTAGGAATTTTCCCTTTGATTTTGCAGATTAAAAATCTCCTCTTCATCTTATTATAACTGGGAATATATTCATCTCAGTTAACACTGCTCTTTTTTAGATATTAAAGCTAGTGAAGCAATGATTATCTTAATTTTTTAGGACACAGTCTCTTAACTCTGACAATCAGTTTACTTAATTAAGCACTGCCTGTCACAGTTACTAATATCGATAATGTTATGTATATTTATTAGTATTCTGACTTAAAAGTTGTTAAGCCCTTAAAAGCCTTATCATTTGTTATTGTTACTTATGCTTCAGGAGCCCACTTAAACATTTTAAAATGAGATTTTTAGAAAAATGATTAAAATTACTTTCTTATGAATATGTAAGTATACATCAGGTATTAAAGCAACATATTAAATAAGAAAAAATTCCAATGTTATATTCAATGGTTTGGTGACATAAAACTTTGAGACATCAACAGTATAAGAGCTGGACTTAGATAACATGATAAAACGTAGGAATGAATTGTCCTCTATTCTAATAATTGTTTCATATTTTGATATTTGTGCTATTTCAGTTTCTTTTGTATAATTGATTCTTCTCAGCAGATGACACTCAATAGGCATTTTACAATTTGTAGGACTGATTTTCACTAAGTATGAGACATCTGCAGACTGTCTGCTGGGCCTGACTAGTACCTTGACCAATCAGACTAGACATATTATACATCTGCCATCTTTTGTAATATAAACTGCTGCAAGAAACAAAAAGAATTTCTATTTCATAATGAAAAGGAAGTGTCTGAATGCCAACTAGTACACACAAAAGATTACTATCTGCATTACCAGACTTGGATTGTCTGACTTTAAGTGTTTTAGCAGCTAATTCTTACGAATTATTGATGTTCTCATCATTTAGCAAATGGATCGAACCACTGTAGCAGTTAGCACCCCGCCTCTTCTGCTTATCATAGTTGATGTGTTATGAAAAATCTTAGTGTGAGACTTTTAAAAAATGATGAGGTTTGTTTACATTCCACTGCTAAACAGAAAATAATAATCTAGGACTTAAAGACAATGTTCAACAGGTTTAAGGCCATGACAGGGTAAATGAAGCTAATACTTCTCCTTTGGGTATTTCTTTGGAGGAGTAATGATAATCTGTTCACCTGGGAAGATTATAACACACTCCCGAGTAGCCAAAAATCCTATCATTTCTATAAGTGCAATTAATTTTAAACAGAGAAAAATAATTTTAAAAGTTACCACTTAATAACACTAGCTTTTTATCACTTATTACACTTTATTGTTAACAGTTATGACTGAAAACATTCTACTTAAAAATATTTTAAATAATGCTCATCTAAACTAATGCTAAATACATCAAAATAATAATACAGATAATACATATTTCACCTTAATTCTCTTTTTGGTTTTTAACCCTAATTTATAATGCAGTAATTATGTCACTGCTTCAACATCTTTGTCACCTGGGCATATGTGAGGATTCTCAAGAAGAAAGCTATATATATATAAGGACTGAATAATCCTCCAGCAAGGTACATTTTTTTTAAAATCATAAAATTTCTTATTATACTTGATATTGGAAACAATTTCATTTTTGCAAAAGTCTATTATCCCAACTATTCAAGTGATTTTGGTTTCAAACATTCTCTATTAAAATAGTAATTTAATCTGGGAATAAAAGCACATCAGCTGCTCTTATAGCCTGCCTAACTGAACATCAGAAACAAAGATCCAGGATTTTTCCCAAAGAGCCCTCCAGCAGTTTATCCATTTCTACTAGCAATAGAATTGTTGCTGGTTGTCAGCCAAGTAATTGCACAAGTTTCTAGGTCCTGGGGTTCTAGAAATGTGACAAATCAAAAGCTAAGGAGTACGCTCAGAAAATATCTTCTACTAAGGTTTCTTCTACTGCCTTGCTTCTTTCTATAAAATGATGAAAACTGCATTTGCCTTCTATCTGTAGAACAGTACAAATTGCTGGAGCAGGCTGTTGCTTTATTGACTGATTCTAATTATGTTCCTAGTAGCTTGAGATGCATGTACCTGTAAGACAGCATTGTGTGGAAATTGTCTTTACCCTATAAAGGTGGAAATTTAAGGAAGCCAATGCTTACACTGGCAATCAGGAAAGATAGTTACAAATCATAAATGTAAATGTTGAGCAAAATGTAAATCAAGATAAAAGAGCAAGTGGGAAAAATGCTTATTCTTTAAGGATTGGCAATAAGTGCCTTCTGTAAAATTGAAAGCAGTGGACGTGACCTCTGTGCCTAAAGTTGCAGACTTTCTTTTTTCAAGAGAGTGTTGAGTTATACTGATCATCAACCTTTAATTTCCCTGGAGACTGCCTCGGCATCAACCCTAGAGCACACCTTAGACCTGAAATCACCAGGTCTCTAATTCTCTCTGGGATGATAGATTGTGATTGTATGAAGAAAATTCTGCATCACAGTTGAGTGTGAAAACGTTAGGCTGGAGATATCTTCTGGAATTTAGAACAAGAACAAATTTGGCCAAACTCTGTCAAGTTATAGAAACTCTCCTACTAATTCATGATATTATTTGAAATCATGATATCACTCCTATCATAACCAAACACACACACACACACACACACACACCATATACACCCCTGTGGAAATTATATTTTTAGATAGATACACTCTTTAATATTGAATACTTATGCTACATTCAGTGTCAAAGCAGTAAAATTGTATGGGCCTATTTTTAAAAATCTATTTCATATAATCTTACCCTGTAAGATCCAGCACAGAAAATAACATCAAAAGTTCTTCAGCAATCCAAGCTAGAATCTTTAGTGTTCGATAAGTCAATCAAAATATATTTATTAAAATGTACTATATGTCAAACTATGCATTGTAGATGCAAAAAATACAATAGTGAGTAAGGCACACTGAGTCTCTGTCCTCAAATCACGATCTATACTTTTTTTCAGAGGATGCAGAAAATAAATGCCATAAGGTATGTAAGAAGAAACATTTTCAGTGCTAATGAGAGAAAATTTTGGATGCATAAGAGAAGATTCCGGGTGTTGGGGTGCTGCTTTAGCCAGTGGAACAATGGACGTCTTTTTGAGATGTCTGAACATAAGACAATCATGCAAAATTTGGGAGAATCGTATTTTAAGCAGAAAAGAGAATGAGTCCTAAGAACTTGATATGAGGCTGAGTATGCTGTGTGGAGTGAACAAAACATAGGCAAATATGACGAGAGCAGAGGGAAGGAAGGGTAGGATAGAGGACGGTACGTGGTAAGAAGCAGTCAGAGTCCTGTCTCCACAGGCTAACTGCAATGTAAGGAGCTGGTGAAAACAAGTCTCTTTGTTTTTGATTATCCATGAAGGTCTTGATTTCATCATCGTTTTGAAGATATTTGTTCCTTAGGTTGTTTATTGTTTTATTTCACCACTTGGAAGATATTACATTTTCTCTTCTTTCATTGTTTCTGTTGGGAAGTTAATTGTTTCATTATCATCTTTTTAAAGATATTTTGCTTCTATTCTCCAATAATTGAAAATTTCATTTTTTTGTTTTGCTTTTACTAATGTTTCTAGGTTAGACCAAAATGTTGTACCTTTCATTGTATTTACCCTGTTTACTATTTGTACCCATTCTTAAAGTTGAGGCTTTAGCCTGTTGTCTCTGTGAAAAATTCTTCTTCCCATGTTTCTCTCCTTTTCTCTTGAAATTACCATTTCCCTGTATCCTCCATGTCTTTCATGTTATTTGGAGTATTTTCCATTTTTTCTCCTTCCCTCTGAGATTCACCCTGTATATCCCTTTCCTTCTAATCTATCTTTCATTTTATTAATTATTTGGTTTGCTAAACTGAGAATAAGAATGTTATTCACTTTCTGATTGGTGTAAGTGTCTTTGCCTTTGTAACTAAATCCTTTTCTCTCTTAAGACTTTCTTTCTTCTTTTAGGATGTATCTGTGGATCTTCAATCTCTTGAGATAAGTTGTTTATAATCTCTTCATATTTGTTGATTTTATTTTGTTTTGGATGAATTTATTTAAAATATACATTACATTAATTACATTTACTGATTAATTTTTACCTGTATTGAATTATGGTTTTGTTGGTTCTGCATAATCGTAATCCTCTGAAATGTATTTATAATCTATAGATGGCCTACTTTTTATAAGTATTAATCTTATGCTTGAAAATAACATGCATTCTCTTTAAGTTGTGTGCAGATTTTTATTTACATCTACTGACTATTTGTTCTCTGTATTGTTCAAGTGTTATTATCTTAATTATTTTTCATCTCTAATCAACCAGTTTTTGAGAGGGATATATTAAAATTTCTAGTTGAAATTATTGATTTTCTTTATTTTTCATATAATTCTGCCAGTTATTCCTGGATGTATTTTAGGTCTCTTATATTAAGTGATATATGACTGTCACGATATATCTTCTGATTTCATTTTTAACTTTTTTTGGTATTTGATCTTCATCTTTGTCAACAAGTTTCTCATTTTGCTGTCTACTTTTTCTCTTAAAATCGATTTTGTTGGATTAATATTTCTCCTCCAGCTTCCTGTTGGTTGCACTCTTGTGCAGGTTTCCCCCTTCCTTCCCTTTTCAAACTTTGTCTTTTGTGTGTGTCTCATGAAAAATATATTGTTAGGTCTTGTTTTCTAATCCAGTTTTAGAAATTCATCATTTCAATTGGTGGATTTAATCTCTTTGCCTTATTTGCATTATTTCAATTACCATTATAATTTAGACTTATTTTTGTGTAACAGTTCTCATAGTCAAAGTTAACAGTACTTTGTTGAGTAATGACAATATTGTAATAAGTGTTTTCCTGAGTCCTACAGCATATTAGTGCTATCTTTGGAAGTCTGGATTGACCCACTGGCCTAAAATGTTTATACATGTATCCCCTTCACTTAAATCATTTGAGCAGGTGGAGTTAATCTCCTCCAAATTTTGATGTTACTGAAGAATTTAAAAGGCAAATCCGAACCAGAAGTGTTGTTTAACAAAGTAACAGGAAATGAAAGCGGTGAATAGGAGTTCTGTAAAGTTTGGCGCTTACTTCCATTGGCTTTATGTTCCATCTTCTCCTTAACTCCTAAGGATGGGTACTGAACCCGTCTTTTTACCTCTTCTTCAACACAAGTGACCAGACAGAGTAGTTTGCAACCTTAAGAAAACATGTACTCACAGGACAAAATAACAAGACCACCCAAGATGAAAACAACAAACTGCACAACTGTGCTACCTGAAACAGAGTTACTGAAAGAAAAGAATTTTTAAAAAGTGAAAATATATATAAAGAATTAAGGAACAACACAAGAAATGATAATAAATGGCTGGGTAAAAGCATTAGATATAAAAATTGTATAATAGTTCAAGTATCTGATGGAGAACAGTAAAGTTGAAATAGCTAAGTAATTAATTGTGGAATTGGAAGAACAGATTGAGGAATTCTCTCAGCATCTAAAATAAAAGTAGAAATAAAGAATGTATGTGAAATAAATCCAAGCAACATGGAGGACAGAATTAGAATTCGTAGCAGTATGAAAACAAGAGTCTCACAAAAATAGAACCTAAGTCAGACATTAATATATATATGAAGAAAAAATTGAGATAAATTTCCCAGATCAGAAGACTTTTTCAAGTTCCCAGATGGAAAGAGCATAAATATGCCACACAGAAGGGATCAGGGAAAATTCACACCAAGACTTATAATAATTCTAACATGGTTAAATACAGAGTTAAAATGTTAGGCGCTTAACAGGAGAATAAGATTACTAAGGAAGGAATAAGAATTAGGTTGGCATCGGAATTAGTTGCAACTTCGGCTGTGGAAGCCATTAGAGTGACATTTTGGAAAATGAAGGGAAAAATTGGATACTAAAATTTTATATCCATCTAAATTATCATGTAAGTGTGAAAGCATAATAATATTTTCAGGTATATGAGGTCTCAGAAAGATTATCACATCAAAGCCGATATTGAAAACTCTTTTGCAATAAGTATGAAAGTAAGTAAATAAGTAAATCTAGAATGTGTTGCAAGGCATGTGGGAAATAAGTGTAATTAAATACAATGATAATAATTGTTGTTCTAAAAATATGTTTTGTCCATTTGTTTAAGTTATAAACAAAATATTGACTCATATTAAAAAATTGTAAATATTACCTTAAATTTTATGTAGTATTACTTAAAGAAGAAAAATGGGAGATAAAAGAAATACAAGAACACATTGAAATGCTTGCCTTGTTAG
>NW_012108808.1:2661110-2665744 GCF_000951045.1 Mandrillus leucophaeus | reverse complement strand
AGATTTGGAGAGGGTGAGGAAGAACAGAGTATCACTAACTGACACGTGCTGTGTGCCTGTTACCCTACATACTTTATATAACTTAGTTACCAAACTTGCATCGACTGAGGCTCAGACAATTTAAGTTAACAGCCATGGTTCACACTGCTATCTATTTGCAGAGTTTATATCTGTACCCAGGTATTGACTCCCAAAGCTATCCATTTTTCCATTACATAGTGCTCAAATGTATTTTATCCTGAAAACAGGCAAGCAAAAGTAGCCAAAATTCAGGGAAGTAAAGGAAAATCATGATTAAAACATCCAGGGTTTGTCCAGGATAACTTTATCTGTACATGTGGTTGGTTTGGGAGGAAAAGGCAGAAAAAACTCAAAAGATAACTGGAAAGTGGGCCTAAAATAGTTGAACTCAAGCATTGAGAGCAGCTGAGGAAAAAAATTATAAAAATATCAGCTTAGGAAGATTAATACAATGTTTAATAAGCAGAAGCAATTAAATAGAAAATAAAGGCAACAGGACCTGTTAATTATGGCAACAGTAAAGAGAAACTTGACACAAGTTTGGAAACATTTTCCGAGACTGTTTAGAAGGGACATGTCATTAAAAAAAGAGAAAATATTAATGTTCAATTACCTGCAGTACTTTTAATTTTAGGTGGGATGATTACCTTGGATATGCTTTAAACAGTAACTAAACTTTATTGCTTCTATTTGTGATTATAACAAATATAAATATTAATACATATTGTAAACAAAATGCCTTTTACACTTCTGTAATTTTTGACTAGACAAACAATTAATTAAGCATACGTGTGTGGAAAGTGAAAAGTAACACATTGCTACCTGCAGAATGAGATGTAGAATAAATAAAGGTTGAATACAATATTTCCAAATAGCAATGAAGTATCAGCCGAGATTCAGTAATGTGAATTCCAAATGTGTTTGATAAAGATGATTTCAATGCTTCCCAGGAATCTTTCAGGGCCTGGAATAGAAGTAGAGATTTTGTCAGTGAGCTTCTAGATGGATCTAACTACTGTAAATTTATCAATTAGGGCAAGCAAATCAGTACTGTTGTTTTAGTATCTTGAATTCTTACTATTTTTCTCTACATATTGTTTCAATTACTGCAAGATAACTATTAAACCACCAACTATAATTGGCATTTATGTATTTATTTTCACTTCTGACAGTTTTTGCTGTATGTATTTTGAAACATTATTAAATAGGTATATTAAGGAGGTAAATAGTTTGCTGTGTCTTTTTGATCAACCTCTTCATCATTACAAAATGTCCTTCATCCTGTGATACTCCTTGTGAAGACTTCTACTTTGTCGGATATTAATACATACATTTTATTTTTTAAGTTTAATCTATGTCTTTGTATATAAATTGCCCCATTTGCACAACCAAAATTATAATAACTATCTCTTGAATGGTAAGAGAATGGAATAGAAGTGGTAAGAATAGGTACTGGGTACTGGGCATTTAATATTAAATGAAAGTGATTAAGATCATAGGGCTTATTACATAATGTATTTCTTATTAATCAAGCAATCAAATGAACCTGAAGTCTTCCAAAGATAATACAGAACTAAAAGAAATCCATTATTCTTTAAAATTTTATAACATCTATGAGTTAGACATTAACTTGGCAAGAAAAGCAAAGGGCCCACAATAATTTATTTATAGCTTTTCCACACTGAAATACAAATAAACTATTTTTTTTTAAGTGGAAATAAATGAAGAAACAGTAACAAAGTTCAACTATAAATGACAAAGAGTATGTGGCAAAATGTGAAATTTATGCCAAGATGAGGAATGAAGAAGAAAGTTAAATATTTTCAGATCTCAGAATAATAGAGATTTCCCTAAAAGGAAGTGTCTGGACTCTGAAAGGCTTTTTCCATGATTCTTTGATTTTAAGGAAGAGAATCTGATGAAGAGAGAAGTGGAGAATACATCTGCAGAGACAAAGTTTGATAAAACAAGAACGGCGGTGGCTGCAAAGTAGAAATCCAATTGACACAAAATTATTGGTGTTTCTTCTTACATTTGAATAGCTTGCTGTCAAAGAAAATGATTCTCACTACTGTGAAAGAGTGTTTTTATTATTCTAATTTAAGTCTTATAGCTAGTAAACAGAAAAAGATATTTTGATTACCTTTAATTTCTGTTGCTCGACCATGTTACCCTATCATAATTGATCACAGTTATATTTATAAGAGCCTCTTTATTCTAAGTATGGCACCAGATTGCAGTGAGAGAGTTTGCTCTTCTTTTCATTTTTTTACTCATGACACATCCTTCTATTTTATTCATGACACATCTTCATTAACTAGAACCTTCAAATGACATTGCCAGCATTGGTGATCTTGACTACCTGTGTATGCTTCCTCTGCCACCAACCATACCACATCAGCACTCATACCTCCAAGGTAACAGTAGTGTGGGAATAAATCCAAGCAACAGCCTATCTTGCTCTGAGTCCCCATGCAGAACACCAAGTCATATCTCTACTGTTTCTCCTGAAGTTACTAACTTAATTCTTTCTCTAATATTGATGCCATCTTCTGCTACTACAGATTCCTGCCTCTGATCAATACTTCTTATTTACTGGTAATACTGACCATTTATTGGAAATGATTTAAACATTTTACTACTGATTTCAAGAATCCTTATTCTATTCGTTTTCCTCTATTCTTAGGGAATTTTCAATAATTGGATTGTAATTTTAATGAAATTAATTTCTGGATATTTTTGATATAATGTATAATGTGTTTTATTTTCATTGTTGATGTAATATTGATGTTAATTCCAACACTAGTGTCTGTAATGAGAAATTTGTACTTTCTATCTGGAAATATGTAAATTTTTTTCACAGTATCCTTAGCAATCAGTAATTTCATAAAGATAAATCTAGGATGGTACATACATTCATTAAATACAGTTCATTGGTACCAATTAATTTGTAGATTGAATATTGCTAAGCTGAGTACATTTTCTTTATTATGTTCAACAATTGCTTCTCTATATCTTTCCTTTTATTCTTCCCAAGTTCCCATTGGACCTTTATTCAGTCTCTCACCACATTTTTTTTTAGTTTTAAACTTTATCCTTGTAGGGCGAGGCAAGAGTTTTTTGTTTGCTTTTTGCTTTTCCTTTATTATTTCTGTATTCTAAGCTGCAAAATATTATTTTCAATTGAATTCCTTGATTAAAAATTCAGAGGTAAGCAATGATCAGTCCCATATTCCATTTGTCTATTAACTTTTAAATTTTATAATCTTGGTAGTCATCTTTGCTGAATTTTTGAAGAAGCGGTTGAGTAGTTATGTGTAGTTGCATATGTTTTATATGCGTATTCTTAAGAATTCATATCATTTATTTATTAAAGTAACTTCAGATGTATCTGTAAGGAAACCACCAAGCGTATGGAACTTTCTCTTTCCCTCAATTCATTCTTTGAGTAGTAATTTTCCTTTTTCAGATTACAATTGTGTTTCAAAATAACCACTTTTGTGTTCTCTAATAACAACACATTTTGTCATTCATATTTTCAGAAAATTAGAAAAACAGTTTTTGCTTTTAAACAACACAGGTGAATAAACTGGCGAACCCTCACTCTGCCTAACGTGTGGGGAGCAAGTGCCTCTGCTGGACCTACCGGGGCAGCATCCTTCTAACCAGCACCAGACCAACAGCTTCCTGCTCAACAGCAAAGTTCACTTCCTGCTCCTTGTGTCCCCTGGGGGTGAATAGGATTGAGCACTCACAAGAGGGCATGCAACAGCCTTTCTTAGAGAGCATCCCCAGGCTCTGAAAAGCTGAAGAATCTTAAGGCCTTGTAGAGCCCTCACCTTTGACTCAGTTCTTCAGAGTGAGCTTACTCTTCCCCTTCTCTGAGAACAGGCTTGGTAAAACAGAAAGTAATATGCCTGCAGTCTACCATCATCCACGCTCTTCCTTGCTCTTTATTTGCTGTCTAGTGCTCAAGTAGCTACTTTATTTTCAAATTTTCTCTATTTATTAATCTTTCTATCAACAAATGCATTTCAGGATATGCTTTTCCTTCTGAGCACCAACCTGTCCATGAATCAACAGTTGTTTAAACCCACAAATCCTTTACAATAGTGACTTTTGAATTCACAAAGGACATTTCAAATACTTTTGATAATTTTAAATTGTATGTATACATATAAACAGAATATGTATGCCCATGAACAGCATATGCATTTATATAAATGCTGGCATAATACATTTCCTTTTGGCATAATACAGTGCACTGTTTTCTAAGTGCCTCAAAATTGTATAAGAATATACTAAAATTTTTCAGTTGTGTGTGTATATATTTATGAATTATAATCCTTTCAACAAAATTTTCTTGGACACTGTATATCAGACATTTTTTTAGGCACCGGACGTACAAAAGTAAATAAAACACACAAAACTCTACTCTCAAGGAGCTTACATACTAGGTAGGAGAGGAGACAGGCTAGAAGCAAAATAAGTTCTATTGTGTGTTGATTTCATACCCTGCAACTTTACTTAATTTGTTTATTATTTCTAACAAGTTTTTGGTGGAGTCTTTAGGGTTTAGTATGTGTAAAATCATATTATCAATGAACAGAGAC
>NW_012108808.1:2655354-2660235 GCF_000951045.1 Mandrillus leucophaeus | reverse complement strand
ATCCTAAAGCCAGAAATGTTTCCTACTCTTTTCTCAGAGGTGGACAGATTTTGTTTCTATGTCTTCCCTGGAAGCAATAAATTTTTACCTCAACCCCATTGCCAAGAAGGCTTAATGGCCTCTCCTAGTGGTCTAAGGCTTTGGATTCTTATGAAAGAAGAGTGAGTTGCAATAGGGCAGATCTTTGCTCCTGTCAACAAGCTGCAGCCAATCATCTCTTAGACACCTGCTCCGCCAATGGGGCTTCTAGTCTTGGGCCCTACCACCAACATGTTGCATAAGTATCTGTTGGAAGCCTGGGAAAGGAGCCTGAAAGTCAGTCTCATTTCTTTTTCCATCATATGCTATAAGAATTTTTCAAACACCTTTTTTGCTTTGCAATAAATGTTCACAGGATGGCTCCATGAATTGAAAGGCTTTTGTGAAATATGAGCTATAAGGGAAACACTCTAAAATTTTTATTTTGCACTGTATTTACCACAAACATGTTTTCAGGCAGATCTTCTTATCAATTCAAGTCATGACTGCCTATAAAATTTTCTTTAAACATTTCCCTTCCATTATGCTCAGTCTGCGTGTTCTTCTGCCATTTTAACACTAAGATATTATTTAAAAGCACATTGGGGTTACAATTAGTGCTTCATACAGTTGCTTCATAGCCACCCACTTGTACATCACTAACTTAACCTTTTTAAATAGAAGTTAGTTCAATTTGGAGAAAGCCAGATTAAAGTTGGAACAGGTTAGGATGAGAAAAGAGAGAAGGCAAGCCAGGAGTGAGGACAGAAGAGTCAGTGGCTCACGTTGCATAAAGCATACTGGTTGGAAAGCTCATGTGATTTTAACCTGTATCCCAGCAGAGAGAATTTCAACGCTGTCATATCAAACACAGAAGTTCAAGGTAAAAGCCAAAATTATCAAAGGCAACAGCAGATAAATTTTTATGAGGAGACAAAAGGTGTTGAAAAACACTTGGGATTATTGCCATCTTCTTAGAAGATTCATAATTCTTTACCCATGGTTGGATCATGACCAAGGAGAAAAAGGAAAAGATTTCTTCTAAGTAGAAACCTATGAGTTTCTTCCTTCTAAACAGGAAACCTATGAGAGAGAGACTCTCTCATAGGTTTCAATCCTTTATTTTTCAATTGTAATGATAGATAAAATTTGTGTTTTACTCTCACATTTTACTGAAAGTGCTGAGGTTACCAATAATCTTTCTTTCAGTTTGCCATTCCCTAAACATCACACCAGTTTTCATTCTTTGACTACTTCATGGCCTTCACTACTCTTTAACCCATAATTTTCAGCACAGAACAAAAATTAAGCTATCATTTTACTTCTCTGTTTCTTTCTCATCAACATCATCATTAATTAATATTAACTTCTGTAATATCAGAATGCAGACTTTGCCCTCATTGTCTTCATAAAAATTTTTAATCATCAGTAACTTGTAGGGGTCCGCATGTTTCCTAAACAAAGGAATTAACACACAAGACAATACAAGACAAGACAAACATGGCGGCCACCTCCAATGGCACGCTCTGTTTTATTTTATACAGTCGTTTGTGGAATGTTGCCAAGTCACAAGACACATTGTTGTTTTTCTGACCTTTCCCTGACTTTCTGCATTTTCAAGATGTTTACACATAAACAAGACTTTCTGCATTTTCAAGATGTTTACACATAAACAAGCCCCCAACGCCCTGCTTCGTTTGCAAGAGCAGGACTTATCCGGGGAATGTCTCCTTTGCGAGCACGTAGTCCTCTACAGTAACTTTAATTGCTCATCTTACTGATACCAACTCTTTTGTCTGTCTGTCAAGATTTACCATGCTCTTACACCAATATACATTTTCATTTTTCTTTTTAGTACACATTTACAGTCAAGCAGGAACAGTCTCTTCCCATACTTCACAGTTCTCAATATCTCTAACTTTTAAACTCTTTGCAGGCAAGGAAAGTACATCTTTTCTTGCTTGCACTATATATTTAAGTGCACATTAAATACGTAAAGTGAGAGTTTTGGAGGCAAGTGTGCTGCTGTAGAATAAAGTAGAGTTACTTTTGTATTAGAGAGTTTAGAAAACAATGTCTGAGTGGTTATTTCTAGTTATAGCACAATAAACAAGAAAAATAACATTATCCCCCAAATCCTGGCTTGTTTCTGTTATGGGCCTGGAAAAGGATCCCAGTTCATACCATAGGAATTTATAACCCACTCAGGTAAGGTTATAGATATAGAGTTATCTAAGATTGAGGGAATAAATGTTTAAGCCAAATAAAGTTAAGAACTGAGATTGGATGACCCCTCACTCTGGCTGCAGCACCTGCAGTCCATAAACGGAAAGAGTTCTGTGATTGTGAGAGAGAAAAACCATCCAGGCTAAAATTCAGCCAGTCTGTGTCAAGCCTGGGAGTGGGCATGGAGGTGGGAAAGCATTGCTAAGTGTTTTAAATGAAATTTTAGAAGTAGCTTGATGCAAGTTTTCCTCTAGGGCATCAGTCATCATATAAGAACTTAATATGAATCATTCTGCGATTTTTCATAATCCATATTCCTGATGTCCGAGTCTCCACACCTCACCTCCAGCTTATTCTTGTAAACTTTTATCAGAAGACTAAATATCTATATTTAGAGGTTAAAATGTTGAGAACTTTAATACAATTAAATTATCTTTTCAAATTAACAAATGATTTGTGTGTTGACCACAAAGTACTTCACGCTTTGCTAAATGCCTAAAATATAAAGAGGAATGCACGAGGAATCCTCCCCCACGGTATTGAAAGATAGTGTTTTTTAATAATTAGAATCTAATTATTTGTAATAATTCTTCTAGTTGATATGTAAAAATATTGGGAATGTATAACAAAGAAGGCAATTAACATTTCATAAGGCAATTCAGGAATGCTTCAGAAAGGTAGTACAATTTGGTCTCATTCACAAAGTATAGATAGAAGCTAATAAAGGAGATAAAAAAGAGAAAGCATAAGAAGCATTCTGGGCATGACATATTTGGAAAATTCAGCAAACCTGAAACCTTGAATTATAGGTGCATGGTAGAAAGTGCTAGGTGAGAAAGTAAAAATGAACTAGTTTTAAGAGTTTTGTTGAAAATATCATAATTAGGTTTTCTGACTTTATATTATAGACAATTGAAATTGTTTTGTCAGGTAGTTGCATAATAAGACACGTGATTTAGAAAGATAATTTGGAATACAATGTAACAATTAAATAGCAGGATACAGAGAGAGAGAGGGAGACCAGTGAGTAGAAGGTTTTGAAAGAGAACAGGTAAGAAATGATGTGGGCCTGAATTAGGTCAATAGAAGTGATGATTAAGAAAAGGGGATTGCTTTTCCTAAAATGAACTTGGTCAGATATCAGGTGGGTCCATAGTAAGAGAAGGACAATAGAAAGGAGTGCAGGGGTAAGAGGAGATGTCAGGATAAAGTAGAATGGATAGGAATTATAGAGTTAACAGGTAGCAAGTCGGGTGTGAGCAGGGCAGGAGAGGGCTCCCATTCACACACACAAGTAGTGTCAGGTGAACATCCGGTGATGGTCAGGCAGTTGTTAACTGTCACTCTAAAGTAAAGATTGGTCATAGCCACTGCCAGGGAAAGGTAGTCTCCCAATAGATAGAAGAAAAACCTGAAACTGATGATCAGTAGATTCCCAATAAGATCTCAGGAGTGGGCTCAAACATGCATATTAGGAGGCAAAATGGTGGAGTTTAACTAGTATGCTAGACTGGTGAGGAAAGAATGCCTCAAGAGAGCATGCGTGCAACTTCTGTAAACACACTGTGCATGCCCCCTCCCATGTGCTAGCAGGCCACTGCACATGCAGACAGTCCACCCCAAGGGAAGAATCAGGGTAAAAGAAATGCAAGACCCTGGAAATATGCCATTGTATAAAACTCCAAGTCAAAAGGCCAAACCACAAACCTGATCTCTAAAGTTACCTGCTTGGCCCTCTTCCAAGTATATTTTACTTCCTTTCACTCCTGCTCGAAAACTTGCTTCAGTCTCTCCTTCTGCTTTATGCCCCTCAGTCAAATTCTTTCTTCTGAGGTGGCAAGAATGAAGGTTGCTGCAGACTTGTACATATTCATTGCCAGTAACAAAACTTGGCCTTGGAAAGTTAAAGAGTCTCCAAACATGAATTAGGAATAGGGAAGACAGGCTGGTAGAGCATTGGTTTCAAAAGTTATGGTAACAGCGCAATAGATTCATTTTGCCCACTGCCCAGATAGAGCTAATTTATTAAGACAGGGGAATTGCAATAGAGAAAGAGTTCAATTCATGCACAGGGGACTGAACAGGAGACCAGACTTTTATTATTACTCAAATCAGCCACTCTGAAAATTCTGAGGCTAGGGTTTTTCCAGGATAGTTTGGGGTAAGGGGATGACTATAAAATAGGTGTTACTGATTGGCTGGGGGCACAATTATAGGAACGTGGAAAATGGTCTTTGTAAATGTTGAGTCTACTTATGAGTGGGGACACAGGACAAGTTGGCAGGTCCAGATGGAGTCATCATCTTCAGAAATGCAAAAACCTGAAAATAAATCTCAAAAAGCCAATCTATGGTTCTACAACAGTGAGGTAGTCTGCAGGAATAATGGGAGATATTCCAAATTTTGTGACCTCTGGAATAATAGCTGGCAATCTTTAGGTCTATGCCGTAGCAGAATTCAGACTCCTCTATCCTCCTAGTATCCTCATTAGCTTCACAGGACAGTGGTGTTTTGGGAAGGGCTATGATCATTTAAACTATAAACTAACTTTCTTCCAAAGTTAACTGGGCCCAAGCTCAGGAATGACACAAGAAGGTGTGAAAGTTAAAGGCAAGATGGAGGTTAATTAGATCAGGT
>NW_012108808.1:2648838-2654809 GCF_000951045.1 Mandrillus leucophaeus | reverse complement strand
AAGAATGGATCAGGGAGCACTTGGGAGTTTGCTATAATAAAAGACTGTAATACACTTTCCAAAAGTGATTGGAGTGAAGCTGAAGTCTACTGGTTAAAACAAGAAGTAATGTAAGCCACAAGGAGATTATGAAAAGATTATAAATAATCTTACTTCTAGAGAATCTTCTGAAATAGTTGGGAACTAAATGTCCCATAATGAATTAGCAGTCGTCAACCCTATAGTCAATGAGGCAATGTGCCTCCAAAAGAGAGCTAATCTCAGAAGGTTCTAATATTTAAGAATATGTTGGAAGTTAAAGTACTTCCAAGTTATAATAACATTGACAGTAAGATAGCTCCAGTGTCTGATTACGTGGTTAGTAAAATCAATCCATAATACCTCTAGGATTTAAATAATTTTGAGTAGTCTTAATCACTCCCTGATCTTCAGAGGGACACATGTACTCTATTGAGGAGATAAGGCACCATTTTTATAACTGCGTAAGTATCTAAATTATTATTCAGGCATTTCTCTAGAAATAAACATATATGGATTTATTATCAAAATGTCTTACTTAATTTGGAAAGAGTGCTATAATTATCCCAAAACTGATCAAATGTTTGAGTTATGAAAATTATTTAATATTATT
The DNA here is from genome assembly GCF_000951045.1 of Mandrillus leucophaeus. Classification (NCBI taxonomy): domain Eukaryota; kingdom Metazoa; phylum Chordata; class Mammalia; order Primates; family Cercopithecidae; genus Mandrillus; species Mandrillus leucophaeus. The sequence goes on along the minus strand of NW_012108808.1, from coordinate 2,654,178 downwards.
TATGTTGATGAAGAAAATATCTGATTTTCTCTCTCTTTCTCTCAACTCTAAACCTAAAAGGCAACATAAGCATTATGCGATCTATTCTCCTTTAAGCAGGTTATTGATTAAACTTTATAATAGTGGCTTATGACTTTGTTTTATGTTTTATGAATCCTAGTTCAACATTAATTTACTTAAACGTATCATATCTCTCTTTTGCACTGTTCATTCTGTCATTGAGGTTTCTCCATTTGAGCTGAGTTGCTGTCTCAGAAACATGAAATAAGTGTGCTTCACCAAACCTAATTTTACTTGTCAAAAAAATACTGTATTGCCATTGCAAAAATTGTCAGGACAAATTAAGTCATAGAGAATGTGATAATTCATTTGGGAAATCATGTTTTACAGTTTGTTTCATTTTGTGTGACTTAACACAGTTCTAAAAGAAAGAAATAAAAAAAAAAGCATCTCTTTAGAAAATGTATGAACACCATACAGAATGACAGTTCTGTGAAAAGCTATCTCTAGCTAAATGATAGATCTACTTCCAGACTTGAAAACAAACAAATGATGTATTAAAGATTGATATAAAATGTATCTTTGACTGCCGTATAAATATTTTGGTAATGTGTTTTCTTTAGAAGGTATGCTTAATCTCTCTGCCAAGAAAGTTTATAAGAAAATATGGTTAAATATCTGACCTCACCTCTCAGTCACAAATTCTACATTCATATTTATTACTATATAGACAATAAAGATAAGGAAACATGAAGAAGTGACTACTCAGTTTTAATGATTAAATCATGTTTCAATTTCAGTGCTCCAAATCATGCATTAAGAACTGACTGTAATAGCATGGATACCTGACACACACATACACACACACACACACACACACACACAAGAAAAAACCTGCCAGGCTGCGCTTGGTGGCTTACACCTGTAATCCTAGCATTTAGGAGGCTGAGGCGGGCAGATCACCTGAGGTCAGGAGTTTGAGACCAGCCTGACCAACATGGTGAAACCCTGTCTCTATTAAAAATGCGAAAATCAGCCAGGAGTGGAGGCGCCCAGGCTACTCGGGGGGAGCTGAGGCAGGAGACTTGCTTGAACCCGGGAGGTGGAGGTTGCAGTGAGCTGAGATTGTACCACTGCACTCCAGCCTGGGTGACAGAGCAAGACTCCATCTCAAAAAAAAAAAAAAAAAAAAAGGAAAGTTTTTAAGGGTGAAATAAATTACATATTAATACAATTCTTAGTTAATATTATTATTAATAGAAAACATTAGACAAAAACAGCATTAAAAGCTTTCTTTCAAATATTCTACTTTCATGCTGTTCCCAATTGGAATAAGTAGGAAAAGGAGAGTTTAAGGTGGGAGCATAAAAGCGTGATAGAACATAGATTTAAGGATCACAAAAGTTGGATTTGGATTCTGCCTTTACTACTTTCTAAATATACATTAATGCATAGTACGGTATATTGCATATACTACTATATATTAATGCATTAATGGTAACTATCCATTAATATATCTTACTTTTATGCATTTCAACTTAAACTACAAGTATCAATATCTTTCTTTGAGTATCTCGGCATGCATGTCAGTATCTAGCCATCCATATTTGTTTACAATGTTCTCCTTTTGCTGCAAAACTCAGAGGCAATTAAATGCACATATCTTAACTGCACACTCATTGAGCTTCTGACAAATGGTCAACAGTCTATCCCAAACCCTACAAAATAGACCATTACTATCTCCCAGAAAGTATAACATTGTTTCTTAATACAAAACACTCCAGTCATCTTATGACTTAAAGTCGAGGAGTTAGGCATTGATTAAAAATCACATTGGTAATATATGAAAAATAAATGAACAAGGCAATTTTGCTATTCTTACCATGACAACTGGAGATGATAGCAAATTGAGACTACTACAAAAAGGGAGAAATATCCAATGATGAGAGTAGATTAAAAAAAATAATCATTCACTCAAGATCAAAAGAGCAGGACCAAAATGGTACCATAAAGGATATTGTAAGCTTAGGAGTCAGAATTCAAAGAACATGAAGTCTTTGTATGTGTTTGTGTACCAAACGACAAAACGTATATACGTTCACCTGTATTACTCAATAGCTATTTGTTTGATTTTTAAAATGAACATTTTGATAAAATGTATCAAGTAAAAGTAATACTAACATCAGAGATAAATTACACAGCTTCTGTAGTAAATGACAGAACATTACTAAAAAGGAAAAAGTAAATGATTAATTGGAGATGTTGAGCTAAAAAACAATCCGAAAAATAAAAACAAGAGATTTGAGTTTGGTAAACTTTTCTTTTTATCTTTCCCATTTCAGAGTCTTCCATATCTAACCAATCTTCAAGAAGCATGTGACTATATCTAAATAGCTTTCTAATTCTAAAAACTGCTCATTTTCCAAGTTACTCTGTTGACTTCCTTCTTCCTACTCCTCTATACCTATGACTGTGTCATCCTGAAGTAAACTACAATGTTTAATGTTAGGAAATTCAAAGGCTTGAAAGTTTGATCTTAGTAGGCTAAAATATGTGAAAAGCATAGAAATAATAGTATGCAGAATAGACAAACTAGTTGGAGTACTACTCCTCACTCAACTGCAGATAGGCACTGCTGGAATATTTACCAGGGACAACTGGCTGTAATGAAGCCATGTGGAATTCCAGCATATATCCTTTATCAGATAAATTAGGTCACAACTTGTATAGTTTAGCATAATGGAAGAGAGCCATTCTGCTTTCACCATATACATGATTATCTGTAAATATAGCAAGACCAACAATTTTAAGTGCATAAGTTGATGATAAAAAGTAATCATTACAATAAATGAAATATGATATCAACTTTTGTTGGAGTAATACATTAAAGTCTTGAGACTCATTAACAAGCTTCAATATAGTCACAGGAATTAAGTCCTGGAGAATAATCCTCCTTCACTCATGAAACATGACCTATGAACACGTATTTACACACTTGTATACCTATACACACATACACACACACATATATATATATAATTTTGACTTCGTTGGTTTGAATTATCTATTTTAAATTCATTTATTGGTTTGGCAAAATTTCATCGTTAGCCTACTTAATTTCTACACCTTCCACAGTACTTTGGAAATCAATCTCTTTTTATCGCGCTCCAGTTCCTAAGAGGATAACATTCCCCTACCTGTGCCCAAAAGTTCTGTCTATAGTCTGCAGGGAAACTCACTTTTTCCTGCATTCAGAAAATATTGACTTAATTTGCTTCCTACGTGTACCGTATCTATTATTCCCTGAGACCCTCCAAACTAAGTACAGCAACACTATTTTTCATTTTTCCAGCAAGTGAGAAAAAAATATGGACCTTCTCGGAACCCCACACCTAAGGGCTCCATTTTCCCAGACAAAATAATTAATACTTCTGGGAGGGCTCAACTGGAGAGCGTGCAGTTTTGGATGCCGCTGCCTTTAAGCCCAGTTGTTGTTACCTCCTTTTGTGCTCATTGCAGTGTCATTCATTCATGGAAACTTTGATGATTCATACCAGAAAACTGGACTGCAAATCTGGAAGCACTATTCTTAAAAATTTGCAGGCTTTAGGCACCAAAACGTTTGAAATGTCTCTCCACATCAAGTCAAATATATTAAATCATAGGAATATCTTGCTTTAAACAGTTTTCTGGAAGTCTTTAATAAGTTTATATATTAAAATTTTGTTAAATAAATTATTTTGTTCTGTGATATAAATTTATTTTTGCAACATATTGATTTACAGTTTATTGGTGCATGCATTTATTACATTTTCATGAATTTAAATCTTTTAACTTCATAATTTAAAGTAGTATATTTTGTACTTATTTCTGTTTATATGTATGCATATGCATATGTATGTATTTTAAGTCTCAAAAAATGTTCTATGTTTTTGTAAATTGTATAGATCTTGGATGCGAACTGTTTTTGTTTGTTTGTTTGTTTGTTTGTTTGTTTTTAGAAAGGATCTCAATCTGTCACCCAGGCTGGAGTGCAGTGGCACAGTCTCGGCTCACTACAACCTCCTCCTCCCGGGTTCAAGAGATTCTCCCACCTCAATCTCCAGATTAGCTAGAACTACAGGCATGTGCCACCGCGCCCAGCTAATTTTTGTATTTTTTGGTAGAGATGGGGTTTCACCATGTTGGTCAGGCTGGTCTCAAACTCCTGAACCTCAAATGATCCACCCACCTCGGCCTCTCAAAGTGCTGGGATTGCAGACATAAGCCGCTGTGCCCTGTGTATTCTGGCCTTTCAATGATCACTTTTTAAAAATGCCTTCCCCAAGACCAATACTGACAATACATTATCCTAAACTTGTCTGTAATAACCGCAAACACAAAGACAATCCAGGAAACTGACCCAACTCAACCCATTTACTCCCATTAAATTTATCTATGCCAATATGAATACAAGAAGAAGACTCTTAATGTGTTTCCTCAGCTACCTTTAGTGGTCTCAAAGATATTTCGCAAAACAATCCATTCCTGTTTTCCACAACCTCATCTTTCTTACTTTTTCTACCTGCAAATTCCTCTTTGTCTAAATATAACTATCATACCATTCTGTCCATCTGAAATCCTCTCACTTACCTAATCACTTTATATACAATTCCTACATGTTTCTTTTTAAAGATACATTTTTTTATTATGAAGGAAATATCAAATCATACTAGACATTGCAGAATGTTAGAAGCAAAATTATCTGTAGGTCTTTAATTCATGTTTCAAATTGTTAATATTTGGTGTATTTGCTTTACATATTTTTACATTTCCTTATAGTGTACAAACAATTCTGTATTACTACTCTGTAAGTAGTTGCTGCTGATTATAAAAGTAACAATTGATCATCACAAACATTTTGAAAAATTTCAGTGCAATAATTTTTAATGAAAACACCCAGAATCCCCTTACACACAACTATTGTTAACCTTTTTCTGCATGTCATTATATTTTTTCTGTGCATATTATTTTATTGATATCATACACTATATGTACCTTTATAAGCACAATTTATTGAAAGAAACAGGCATGGGTGTAAGATAAAGCATGATTAAAGGAAAGAGGTATATTAAAAGCAGCTTCAGGTAACTGTTTCATAGTATTTCTAAATTTAAAAGACATATTGATGTGAATTTTAATGCTGGAGAAAATAATTTCTTAGGTTTTTTAATAGCAGTGCAAACACTTAAACAAAAGATAGCATCTAACATTTAATGAAGACATACTCCAGTCTGGACATTGACAGTTCTTGTGTGTGTGTGTCTCAGTTTAGTAATAACTTATTATATAAAATAATAT
>NW_012108808.1:2640169-2641643 GCF_000951045.1 Mandrillus leucophaeus | reverse complement strand
TTTTTCTGTGCATATTATTTTATTGATATCATACACTATATGTACCTTTATAAGCACAATTTATTGAAAGAAACAGGCATGGGTGTAAGATAAAGCATGATTAAAGGAAAGAGGTATATTAAAAGCAGCTTCAGGTAACTGTTTCATAGTATTTCTAAATTTAAAAGACATATTGATGTGAATTTTAATGCTGGAGAAAATAATTTCTTAGGTTTTTTAATAGCAGTGCAAACACTTAAACAAAAGATAGCATCTAACATTTAATGAAGACATACTCCAGTCTGGACATTGACAGTTCTTGTGTGTGTGTGTCTCAGTTTAGTAATAACTTATTATATAAAATAATATCAATAAATATAAATATATAATATTTCATTTTTTGTCTTCGAGTGAAGATAGAGAGGCATAAAGTAGTTACATAATCTCCATTTTTTCATGCATTAACTTTTGAATGCCTATTATACTAGGTCCTGCATTCATTTATAAAGATAGAACATGAGAAACATCACAGAATCTAAGGTACCCTGACAGTAAGTGTCAGGCCAGAATGTGAAACCAGGGTTTGAATTGCTCCTACTCTAGAGCATAGTTACTTACCTTTACTTCATGGTGTCATTCTGCTGCTTTCTGGTTTTGTCAGAGATACTTTGTTATTTTTCCCAGCAGGGTGTTCTAAATGTATAACTATTTTAGCAATGTTTGCGAGTAATAAGTAGAAGAGAACGTGAAACTATTTTATGACCAGTAAATCTGGCAAAGATTCCCTCTGAAATGTGAAACGAAGTTAATGCAGCTGATGTCATGATACCATGAAATGAAGAAACAGGGTTACAGAATGGCTTGGCCAAGACGTCTGGCCACAGATCATGCAATTAGGTTTTTTTTTTTTTTTTTTTAAATGATGTCCGACTCCGTAGCCCAGGCAGAAGTGCAGTGGCGCGATCTTGGCTCACTGCAACCTCCATCTCCCAGACTTGAGTGATTCTCCTGCCTCAGTCTCCTGAGTATCTGGGATTATAGGTGTGAGCCACCACAACCAGATCATTTTTTGTGTTTTGAGTAGAGACGGGGTTTCACTATGTTGGCCAGGCTGGTCTTGAACTCCTAACCTCAGGTAATCTGCCTGCCTCGGCCTCCCAAAGTGCCAAGATTACAGCTGTGGGCCTCCATGCCCAGTTTACATTTTTTCTTTTTCTTTTTTTTTTTTTAGACAGAGTTTCGCTCTTGTCCCCCAGACTGGAGTGCAATGGCGCGATCTCGGCTCACTGCAACCTCTGCCTCCCCGGTTCAAGCAATTCTTGTACCTCAGCATCCCAAGTTCCCAAGTAACTGGGTTTACAGGTACTTACCACCATGCCTGGCTAATTTTTTTTTTCCTTTTTTTTTTCTTTCTTTTTTTTTTTCCTTTTTTTTTCCTTTCTTTCTTTTCTTTCTTTTGTGTGTATGTGTGTGTGTGTGTGTGTGTGTGTGTGTG
>NW_012108808.1:2635359-2639954 GCF_000951045.1 Mandrillus leucophaeus | reverse complement strand
TAATATCCCTATCTTAAATTTCTTATCCTTTATTCAGTTTTAAGTTGGCTGAAGATTATCTTCAAAAATTTATTTAGTGTAATTCTGCAGAAAGCTTATCATCTGAATTTTTACATATTATATAATGTATTTTAGTTGACTTCATGTAGTAACATAAATTTAATAATAATATGACATCAGATTTTATTTATCTTTGAGGAATTTCACCTTTCACAGTGGCGTGTTATCATCCAGCATATTTTTTTTAGACCTGAGTAGATAATATCTGTTATTTTAGTGCTTTCAACATCTGCATACATTTAGAATTTTTTAAAATCTATGTCATTCCCAATTTTGCTAAAAAATGTCCAAGTTTGTACCTGTAAACTAGAAAGCAATAGTCATATGTGAGCTAAAGAATACCAAATTAAAGACAGGAAGAGTATTTACACATTATATTCTAGATGTGAAATCATCAAAGTTACCTTCTTCTAGTTCACTCTCCAGAGGAAATTTCATGGGCCTTCCTGAGGAATCTGACTAGTTCGGGGAAAAAAAAAAAAATCAATGCCCAGATAGAATACCCTGCAAAGAAGGCAGCAGTTTACCATTTCTATCCTCATGTTTAGGATTTGCAGTCAGACTTAATCCCCATAAACAGATAACTAGGTGGTAACTTCAGGTTACTGTAACGTGTAGAAACGTATGAAGAGACTGAGAATTCTGTCTCCAAATACCAAGCATGACATTGAATAAACGGAAGAAAATTCTCAAAAACAACATTTCCTCAGGGTTCTAGAAATTGATGAAAGACGAAGTAAGTCATGGAGTAGCATTTATTCATGAAAAATTGATAAAAGTTTTGGGAATAAAGAGAAGGCGGCAGCAGGCCTTTTTGCTCGTGGCTGCCGCCATTTTAGTCATTACAGTTCATTCACAGTGGGTGTTGTGTTAGGGCAGGACTTAGGAGGAAAACCAGCATCTTCTGAGCTGCAATGCAGACTTGATTCTGGAGACAGGGCAAAATGAATGGCTGATGTAATTTTTAAGCAAGAAGCACATGCAATAGGAAAGGAATGTGGCAAACACACCACCCTGCTGGTGTGAAGAGGCCAACAGTGGTCCAGTCAAAATTTTCACAGAGATCCTGGAAATCAGTGAACCATAGAAGGACTAAGATAAGAGAGCCATAGAAGGGCTAAGATAAGCTGCCCAATAGCTCTTTCTCACTAGAAAACTTAATGCATCCAAAGAGAGGAACTGTGAAGGCCTGGATGAAAGTATAAGTCGAGACAGACTTAAAAACTGGCTGAACTTTGAATGCACTCTCCAAACTACGCATAAATATACCAGCAAAGTGTATATGCTTTATAGAATTGAGGTATCTGAGTATAACTTCTTCCCAAAATATTAGCTGACCACTAAGCTATGCAGTGACACAGGAGATTTCAGTCAGACTAGAAAATAAAAATAAGATTTAGCAAAACTGTGGAGAATCACAGTGACTGCTCACACTAAGACAGATTCAGCTAAGTCGTGGGGTGAAATCATCAGGATCAGGTATTACTAAAATATGTACTATTAAACATAAAAATGTGCATTTTCCAAAAACAAAAAATCCTACAGACATTCAAAAAACTGCGACCAATAATCAGGATTAAATACTGTCAGTACAAACTGATGCAAATTGGGCTAAGTTAGGTCTAACAGGAAACATTTTATTCAACTATTATATATACATTCATAGAATTGAAGTATATTTGATAACTTAGAAATAAATGATCACAATGACTTAACAAACAAGGAATGTAAATAGATTAACAGCACCTATTTACAAAGTCTGAAATAAAAACTGTAAAGTTGAAAATTAAAATAACCAACTTGAAAAATTTACAATATGGATGCAACCACATTTGCAAAGGCAAAAAGTAAAGAGTGCCCAAATGTGAGTCAGTACCCTTGGATTGGGGCCAGCATTTAAACAGCTTTGAAGTCATCACTCTTGTTCTTGCAATAAGGAAAACCTTAGCCAATGAAAAATCAATGGTGTGGATCAATCAGAGAACGGGGGTTGTAGGGCAAACAACCAATCTGAAATCTGGAGACAGGCAAACCCGTCATCACATCTGAGACCTGCTTACCTGGTGCAGATGCTGCCAGAGCAGTAAACAGGGAGAAACACCCACATTGTTAGAAGCTAAGTGTGGACTGGTATGAGAATGAGAAATTACTGGGATCTGCAGTGTTGGAGAACCCAATTTTATGGGTTTTACCTCCAGAAACCGTGCCAGGTTCTTATAGTGAAAAGCAGGAAAGATCCCCGTGTGGCTCTGACAAAGGCAGGGAAAGAAGAACCCCTGTGAGATACTCCTGAACATTCTTTACAACAAAGACTTACTCCGCAGGCAAAGATGTTCTACCACAGCCTTAGCCTGCCTGAGGAAAGAACATTTCTCTGACTCCAAGACCCTGCAGCCTTCCAGTCTTGCATAACGGGGAACTGGAAAGCTGTACCGCTGGAGAAACTTGTGAAGGACACAGGCAAGAGAGATGCATTTGGTGGGCGCTCTGGAGAAACAGCTCATTCTAGAACTGGGCAAGAAATGTAGAAGATAATGCATGTGAAACATCTTGGAGTGTCAGAAAGCAAGGAAGTGCTCAAACACACAGTGACGGGAGTATGTCAGAGGCATAGAGGAGTCAACTGAAAGAACTGCCACTGGCCAAAGCAGGAATAACCTGAGCAATAAAATAAAGTAGTATTAGATTATAAAGCAAAATATAAAATAAATAATCAAGAATCTCTTACTCTTTACTGATGAAAGTGAAAGATTGAATAAAGGAAGACATGAAACATCTGTGCATTCCGAGTAACTTATGTAGATGATCGTCTCTCAGGAAGGTGGAATATAACTCCCAACTCTTTAAGTGTGGATTGTTTACATTAAATTGTCACCTAAAAGTACAATTTGGAAAGGCAGGTGAAGGAAGAGTGACTTTAGCATGGGGAAATCAGACAAACACAATCAGCCAAGTGATCAAGGTTAACATCAACAATGAAAAGTCACATTGATAGTTGGTACTCTTGATATGGTAAGATGGCACTTTACCTCTGTGGTCTTCCTCCCAAAACTTCTAAACACAGTCTTAATCATGAGAAAAAAAAATCATACAGGTTCCAAAAAAGGGACATTAAAAAAAATCTGACCAGGACTCCTTAAAACAGGATCACAGCCACCAGGAGCCTAAGGAGACATACCTACTAAATATAACGCATTCCTCTCAGTAGGACTCTGGGGCAGACAAAGGACATTAAGCAAAACCTTAACACAGTATATACTTAGTTAATAATAAAACGTATCAATATTGATTCATTAATTATAACATATTTACCCACAGTTAAGTAAGAGGCTAATAATGGGGAAGAAATATTCTGCCTACATAATTTTCCTACAAATTAAAAATTGTACTAAAATTATAAGTTTATTTTTAAAAAGTGTGAGTCATGTTAAAAGACTAAGGGTGCTAATCTGAAGGATTCCCTAATGCCCAAAACTGGAACAATTTGAGCAATAAGATAAATAATACCATAATACATTAAAAGAACTCATATTCATATTAATATAAATAATTAGTGGAAAAAATATATATATATGGGAGAAGAGATAGCTTTCTTTACAGAAGAATTCAAGCTAATAAATGCAGAAAGAATGCAAGAAATCGGAAAATCTTGGCAACGCAACAATTATTACTGTGACTTTAAAATAGCACAGTAATAATTCTGCATTGTCAAGATTTGATAATGGATGCTAAAATTAGTGAATAAACACTGAAGAGAAAATAAGATATTTGCATAATCTTTTAGTACCTCCACAAAGATATTTACTAGTTACTAAAGGAAAATGTTTGTGGTGGGAAACTTTACCAAACACCACCTTCTACAAATGGTTTAGTTTAATATAAACAACAAGATACATCAACATTACATGTGCTCTCAGATATTATGAATTTAGATAATTCTTATTTTGTAACATTCATGCCAAAAATAATAATCTCAATCAAATCCTAAGAAAGCATCAAGCAAACCTGAACTGAAAGACTGTTAAAATAACTGGCCAGTCCTATTCAGTCAAAAACTGGGCAAAGGACATGAACAGACACTCTTCAAAAGAAGATATTTATGCAGTCAACAAACATGAAAAAGAGCTCAACATCAATGATCATTAGAGAAATGCAAATCAAAATGACAAAGAGACACCATTTCATACTAGTCAGAATGGCGATTATTAAAAAGTCAAGAAACAAAAAATGCTGGTGAGGTTGTGGAGAAATAGAAATGGTTTTCACTGTTGGTGGGAATGTAAATAAGTTCAACCATTGTGGAAGATAGCATGGTGATTCCTCTAGGATCTAGAACCAGAAATATCATTTGACCCAGCAATCCCATTACTGGGTATATATAACAAAAGTATTATAAATCATTCTATTATAAAGACACATGCACACATATGTTTATTGCAGCACTATTCACAATAGCAAAGACATGGAATCAACCCAAATGCCCATCAGTGATAGACTGGATAAAAAAAATGTGGTACATATACACCATGGAATAC
>NW_012108808.1:2631690-2633924 GCF_000951045.1 Mandrillus leucophaeus | reverse complement strand
GGCTCACCCCTGTAATCCCAGTGCTTTTGGAGGCCACAGAGGGAGGATAACTTGAAGCCAGGAGTTTGAGACCAGCCTGGGCAATATAGAGAGTCCACCTCTATGATAGATATTTGTTTTTAACTGCCTATTTTAGATAATAAAAAAGACATGATACATTATATTGCATTGATTCATTTCAGAGAGCTCCGAGCTGAATTTAGTAAGCAAATATAGTACCGAAGCCACTTAGGGTTTCTATGTCATCCTCCAATATATTACATGACTGTGGTCACTCACCAACCTTTTAAAATTTCATATATAGAAGAACAGTGTTATATAGAGTAAGCAGCATTGGACTGAGTGGGAATAATAAAACCCAAGAAAAGCTTTACTATGTGATAATTAGTCATAGGTTCTCCTACCTTTGTGAAACCTACAACAGTAAGATATACATGAGGCTTTTGGGAGAATAAAGTAATATATTTCGTATAAAGCATTTATAAATTAAAAGGAACTGTAATAAATAGAGAGTTCTGCCTAAAAGGCATTAGCAAATGTTTTAAAACTATGTGTACTTGTTTGCATAATTACATACAAATTTATGAAAAAAAATGCTTGTCCAAACCCGAAATAGCCTACTTTTTAAATTGCCAGTAAAATACATTGACATGTCAAATATATGTTTCAAAATGTTAAATAGTTTTTAAACAAAAATTGTAATATGAAATTTATACAAAGCTATACAAATGAAAACAAAAAACGTATTAATCACTCTCACTTTCCAAAAACAGTGTAACACTTTAAATACACTATGACAACTGTGTCTTTTACAAATTTGCTATTTCTAGTTTACATTGTGATTTATATTTTTTAATTTATACTTTAATAATACTATCATAACAGTATGTGTTTGGAAATCATTACATTAGTAAATCAATCAATAGGAGAAACAAAACAAAACTAAAAACCCTTAAATGAAATACTAAATGTGATTTTACCAGAAAAAAAAAAAGTTTAAAACTTAGTAACGTCTGATGACAAATATTTCTTCAGTAAGATTGTGGAAGTTTCTGAGGCTAATCTAAGGAATATAAAAGATCTCTGATGTTTTATAAATGTGCTTACAGTACTTTATGAGGACTTAATAAATACAAAACATAAAAATTGAAAACTATTAACAAAGGATCAATACAAACTAGTTTTATTCTGTTTTATGAAAATTAGCAAGGAAGCACTGGGTTTAATATTTTAAGTGTAAATGTGGTAATAACTCAGTTTATAAACTATGATAGGAATTATTATCCACAAACTATTTAGTCTGAGCTTCTGAACATGATCATATCACCATGTTTACAAAAGAACTTCAGTTTTGAAGATAAAGTAATTAATGAACTAAACTATCCGGTTGAAAATTAAATTAATTCTTCAGAAGAAGTGTATTTTAACAAATAGGATCTTAAAACTATTAGAGCAATAAATTGCCTCAGATAATTTTAATCAAATTTTAATAATATTTCAATAAAAATCAAATCATTCTGATTACATTTATGTTAAAGGATGCATGACATGTGCGTGCTTGCATAATTTCCTAATTTGGAAAGCTTTATGTGCTGCAAAAGCACCTGAAAAATAAAAGCCTATACTCAGTCATTTGAGAATATTTTATTCTGCCTGATCTCTATTAATTTCTATATCTCAGTTTACAGAAGTCTCCCAAGAAGAGCAAACGGATTCAAAACTATTAATAAGTAACTCATCAATATCTACCACTTATGTGAATAAAACAATAGGTATAAGTAGTTATTTAATACTTCAATGCATGTTGTTATACAAATATTTATTCGTGTTATAAATAATGTTCCCATAGTTGACTCAAAACTATCTGCAGTTAATATTTTCTCTCTTAATTATGTTTACCTTTGCTATTCTTTTGAATTCATATATAATTAAACTACCTTTGAGGCATCCCAGAGAACTAAACTTCTTAGCAACATTTCCATGAAAATTTGTTTGGTGATGCATGATTTAAGTGGCATGGGAATTTTATTCAACTGGATCTAAATATGAGCAAATGGCTCTAAAACACTCCCTTTACTTGAATTATAATATTATTTGGAAAGCTAGTTATTTTTATATTTAATTAAAACATATGTCATTTGATTAGTAGTCCAGAACATACATTGAAATACACTGCATAAAATAATAATTGATCAATATCAATAAATTGCTTGGTTGTGAAGGATCCTTCTCTG
>NW_012108808.1:2627440-2629611 GCF_000951045.1 Mandrillus leucophaeus | reverse complement strand
CAAGAAGGCAAGTAACAAGTGAAAATATTAAACAGAAAGAAATTACACAGCCAACAAGCATATTTAAAAGTGCTCAACATCACTAATCATTAGAGAAATGCAAATAAAAACTACGATGAGATACCATCTCACATCAATCAAAATGGCTATTATTAAAAAGTCAAAAAATAGCAGATGCAGGTGAGGTTGTGAAGAAAAGGGAATGCTTATACACTGCTGATAGGAGTGTTAATTAATTCAGCCATCATGGAAGGCAGTTTGGTGGTCTCTCAAGAGCTTGCGACTACTATTTGACCCAACAATCCTATTATTAGGTATATACCCAAAGGAATATAAATCATTCTACAATAAAGATACATGCATGTATATGTTAATTGCAGCACTATTCAAAACAGCAAAGACAGGGAATCAACTTAAATGCCCATCAACAGTGGACTGGATAAAGAAAGTGTGGTACATATACACCATGGAATACTATGCAGCCATGAAAAGGAACAAGATCACATTATTGCAACAGCAGCAATATGGATGGAGCTGGAGGCTATTGACCCAAGTGAACTAACACAGGAACATACTGCATGTTTTCACTTGTAAGTGGGGACTAAACATTGAGTATGTGTGTACATAAATAAGGAAACAACAGACACCAGGGCCTACTTGAGGGTTTAGGTGGGAAGGAGGCTGAGGATCAGAAAACTACCTATCAGGTACCATGCTTATCATCTGTGTGACAAAATTATCTGTGCACCCAACACCCACGAGACACAATTTACCTTATAAGAAACCTGCACATGTATCCCTGAACCTAATTTTTTTAAAAAAAGAAAAAAAAATGAACTTGCAATATCTAGTCCAGAGAATCAGAGATATCTGGTGAAGTATGAGTTCAAACAAGGGAAATCTAGATTTACATTTTAAAAATAGGAAATCCTTTCTTATCTTTTAATATATGTAAGTCTAGAGGAAGAGTAGGGATAAATATGTAAGTAGCAGAAAAAGGCAGAATGAATTGTAAGTCATAAAGAAGAAAATTGCTACAAAATTAGTGGAAAGAACATGAAGTTGTGATAGTGATCCTGGTTGATAAATACAAATCATGAAGTAATAGAAATTAAGTCAAATGGTTATTAGTAAATATGAATAAGTTATGCTATGAATAATCTCCTAGATGAAAAAACAAGCACAGAGAAAACAGAGATGGGAAAGTAAGAAGCTTGCTTAGGATACAGAAAATGGTTCAAATTGATTACAATTTTGCTAATATAAGGTAATAATCAAAAATATCTATTTTATTTAGAAAGGTGATATGATTTAATCTATGCTTCATAAAACATAATCTGGTAGTAGTGTTCAAGACAAAATAAGAGCCTATTACAAAGATAGTGTGCAGCAAGACAATAGTACTAGGAATGGTGGTAGTGGCATAATGGTAGTTAAAGACACCACAAGGTAGAGTTAACAGAACTCAGCAACTAAATGACTAAAAATGAAGGCAGTTCAATAATGTGCTATTATATTCAAAAAGAGAAGGTCAGCAATGCTGGACGGAGAAGGGGTGATATCATTAATAGAAATAGTGTAGAGGAAAGGGCTAACAGGTGAAACAGGAAGCATGACACTTTTGCACACACCAAGTCTGCAGCACCTCTCACATATTAGAGAAGTATCTGTATATCCCAAGGAATATTTCAATTCATACAGACTTCTGTCACCACTTAGCGTACTTCATGTAGCTATGTTTCACTTTATACAATATGCATTTTTCTAAATCAACATATGTACTTTTTAAATTACATGTTAATAAGCTTTATGAAAATTTTCCCAATATTTATTTTAGTGTCATTACCTTTCATTGTATTTTATTTTTAATTTGTTTCTGTAGGTTTAGGGAATACAAGTGCAGTTTTGATACTTGGATATTTCCTGTAGGGGTAGAGTCTGGGTTTTTAGTGTATCCATCATCCAAATAGTATACATTGTACTAATTCAGTAATTTCTCATTCCTCATCCCTCCCCCAACTTCCTACTTTTCAAGACTCCGTTGTTTATTATTCCACTCTCCATGTTTTTATGTACCTTTAGTTTCCACCTATAAGTGCTAACATGCAATATTTCATATTATATTATATTATATATTATATTACTCTATATAATGCTATATATTATATATG